>NW_024057808.1:79453-84895 GCF_016432855.1 Salvelinus namaycush | reverse complement strand
TCTATACAACACATGCACAGGGTTCCTACAACTGTCTAACACACTGACGGGTCCTACAGTCTACACACTGTCTCTATACACACTGACAGGGTCCTACAGTCTACACACTGTCTCTATACACACTGACAGGGCCCTACACACTGTCTCTATACACACTGACAGGGTCCTACACACTGTCTCTATACACACTGACAGGGTCCTACAGTCTACACACTGTCTCTATACACACTGACAGGGTCCTACAGTCTACACACTGTCCTCTATACACACTGACAGGGTCCTACAGTCTACACACTGTCTCTATACACACTGACAGGGTCCTACACACTGTCTCTATACACACTGACAGGGTCCTACAGTCTACACCACTGTCTCTATACACACTGACAGGGTCCTACAGTCTACACACTGTCTCTATACACACTGACAGGGTCCTACAGTCTACACACTGTCTCTATACACACTGACAGGGTCCTACAGTCTACACACTGTCTCTATACACACTGACAGGGTCCTACACGCTGTCTCTATACACACTGACAGGGTCCTACAGTCTACACACTGTCTCTATACACACTGACAGGGCCCTACACACTGTCTCTATACACACTGACAGGGTCCTACAGTCTACACACTGTCTCTATACACACTGACAGGGTCCTACAGTCTACACACTGTCTCTATACACACTGACAGGGTCCTACAGTCTACACACTGTCTCTATACACACTGACAGGGTCCTACAGTCTACACACTGTCTCTATACACACTGACAGGGTCCTACAGTCTACACACTGTCTCTATACACACTGACAGGGTCCTACAGTCTACACACTATCTCTATACACACTGACAGGTCCCTACAGTCTACACACTGTCTCTATACACACTGACAGGGTCCTACACACTGTCTCTATACACACTGACAGGGTCCTACACACTGTCTCTATACACACTGACAGGGCCCTACACACTGTCTCTATACACACTGACAGGGCCCTACACACTGTCTCTATACACACTGACAGGGTCCTACACACTGTCTCTATACACACTGACAGGGTCCTACACACTGTCTCTATACACACTGACAGGGTCCTACACACTGTCTCTATACACACTGACAGGGTCCTACACACTGTCTCTATACACACTGACAGGGTCCTACAGTCTACACACTGTCTCTATACACACTGACAGGGTCCTACAGTCTACACACTGTCTCTATACACACTGACAGGGTCCTACAGTCTACACACTGTCTATATACACACTGACAGGGCCCTACACACTGTCTCTATACACACTGACAGGGTCCTACAGTCTACACACTGTCTCTATACACACTGACAGGGTCCTACAGTCTACACACTGTCTCTATACACACTGACAGGGTCCTACAGTCTACACACTGTCTCTATACACACTGACAGGGCCCTACACACTGTCTCTATACACACTGACAGGGTCCTACACACTGTCTCTATACACACTGACAGGGTCCTACAGTCTACACACTGTCTCTATACACACTGACAGGGTCCTACACACTGTCTCTATACACACTGACAGGGTCCTACACACTGTCTCTATACACACTGACAGGGTCCTACAGTCTACACACTGTCTCTATACACACTGACAGGGTCCTACAGTCTGCACACTGTCTCTATACACACTGACAGGGTCCTACAGTCTACACACTGTCTCTATACACACTGACAGGGCCCTACACACTGTCTATATACACACTGACAGGGTCCTACACACTGTCTCTATACACACTGACAGGGTCCTACAGTCTGCACACTGTCTCTATACACACTGACAGGGTCCTACAGTCTACACACTGTCTCTATACACACTGACAGGGTCCTACAGTCTACACACTGTCTCTATACACACTGACAGGGTCCTACACACTGTCTCTATACACACTGACAGGGCCCTACAGTCTACACACTGTCTCTATACACACTGACAGGGTCCTACAGTCTGCACACTGTCTCTATACACACTGACAGGGTCCTACACACTGTCTCTATACACACTGACAGGGTCCTACAGTCTACACACTGTCTCTATACACACTGACAGGGCCCTACAGTCTACACACTGTCTCTATACACACTGACAGGGTCCTACACACTGTCTCTATACACACTGACAGGGTCCTACAGTCTACACACTGTCTCTATACACACTGACAGGGTCCTACAGTCTACACACTGTCTCTATACACACTGACAGGGCCCTACAGTCTACACACTGTCTCTATACACACTGACAGGGTCCTACACACTGTCTCTATACACACTGACAGGGTCCTACACACTGTCTCTATACACACTGACAGGGTCCTACACACTGTCTCTATACACACTGACAGGGTCCTACACACTGTCTCTATACACACTGACAGGGTCCTACAGTCTACACACTGTCTCTATACACACTGACAGGGCCCTACAGTCTACACACTGTCTCTATACACACTGACAGGGTCCTACAGTCTACACACTGTCTCTATACACACTGACAGGGCCCTACACACTGTCTATATACACACTGACAGGGTCCTACACACTGTCTCTATACACACTGACAGGGTCCTACAGTCTACACACTGTCTCTATACACACTGACAGGGTCCTACACACTGTCTCTATACACACTGACAGGGCCCTACAGTCTACACACTGTCTCTATACACACTGACAGGGTCCTACACACTGTCTCTATACACACTGACAGGGTCCTACAGTCTACACACTGTCTCTATACACACTGACAGGGCCCTACAGTCTACACACTGTCTCTATACACACTGACAGGGCCCTACAGTCTACACACTGTCTCTATACACACTGACAGGGTCCTACACACTGTCTCTATCCACACTGACAGGGCCCTACAGTCTACACACTGTCTCTATACACACTGACAGGGCCCTACAGTCTACACACTGTCTCTATACACACTGACAGGGTCCTACAGTCTACACACTGTCTCTATACACACTGACAGGGCCCTACAGTCTACACACTGTCTCTATACACACTGACAGGCTCCTACACACTGTCTCTATACACACTGACAGGGTCCTACACACTGTCTCTATACACACTGACAGGGTCCTACAGTCTACACACTGTCTCTATACACACTGACAGGGCCCTACACACTGTCTCTATACACACTGACAGGGTCCTACAGTCTACACACTGTCTCTATACACACTGACAGGGTCCTACAGTCTACACACTGTCTCTATACACACTGACAGGGTCCTACAGTCTACACACTGTCTCTATACACACTGACAGGGTCCTACACACTGTCTCTATACACACTGACAGGGTCCTACAGTCTACACACTGTCTCTATACACACTGACAGGGCCCTACAGTCTACACACTGTCTCTATACACACTGACAGGGTCCTACACACTGTCTCTATACACACTGACAGGGTCCTACACACTGTCTCTATACACACTGACAGGGTCCTACAGTCTACACACTGTCTCTATACACACTGACAGGGTCCTACACACTGTCTCTATACACACTGACAGGGTCCTACAGTCTACACACTGTCTCTATACACACTGACAGGGTCCTACAGTCTACACACTGTCTCTATACACACTGACAGGGTCCTACACACTGTCTCTATACACACTGACAGGGTCCTACAGTCTACACACTGTCTCTATACACACTGACAGGGTCCTACACACTGTCTCTATACACACTGACAGGGTCCTACAGTCTACACACTGTCTCTATACACACTGACAGGGTCCTACACACTGTCTCTATACACACTGACAGGGTCCTACAGTCTACACACTGTCTCTATACAGACTGACAGGGTCCTACACACTGTCTCTATATACACTGACAGGGTCCTACAGTCTACACACTGTCTCTATACACACTGACAGGGTCCTACACACTGTCTCTATACACACTGACAGGGTCCTACAGTCTACACACTGTCTCTATACACACTGACAGGGTCCTACACACTGTCTCTATACACACTGACAGGGTCCTACAGTCTACACACTGTCTCTATACACACTGACAGGGTCCTACACACTGTCTCTATACACACTGACAGGGTCCTACAGTCTACACACTGTCTCTATACACACTGACAGGGTCCTACACACTGTCTCTATACACACTGACAGGGTCCTACAGTCTACACACTGTCTCTATACAGACTGACAGGGTCCTACACACTGTCTCTATACACACTGACAGGGTCCTACAGTCTACACACTGTCTCTATACACACTGACAGGGTCCTACACACTGTCTCTATACACACTGACAGGGCCCTACAGTCTACACACTGTCTCTATACACACTGACAGGGTCCTACAGTCTACACACTGTCTCTATACACACTGACAGGGTCCTACAGTCTACACACTGTCTCTATACACACTGACAGGGTCCTACACACTGTCTCTATACACACTGACAGGGTCCTACAGTCTACACACTGTCTATATACACACTGACAGGGTCCTACAGTCTACACACTGTCTCTATACACACTGACAGGGTCCTACAGTCTACACACTGTCTCTATACACACTGACAGGGCCCTACACACTGTCTCTATACACACTGACAGGGTCCTACACACTGTCTCTATACACACTGACAGGGTCCTACAGTCTACACACTGTCTCTATAAACACTGACAGGGTCCTACAGTCTACACACTGGCTCTATACACACTGACAGGGCCCTACAGTCTACACACTGTCTCTATAAACACTGACAGGGTCCTACAGTCTACACACTGGCTCTATACACACTGACAGGGTCCTACAGTCTACACACTGTCTCTATAAACACTGACAGGGTCCTACAGTCTACACACTGTCTCTATACACACTGACAGGGTCCTACAGTCTACACACTGTCTCTATAAACACTGACAGGGTCCTACAGTCTACACACTGGCTCTATACACACTGACAGGGTCCTACAGTCTGCACACTGTCTCTATACACACTGACAGGGCCCTACAGTCTACACACTGTCTCTATAAACACTGACAGGGTCCTACAGTCTACACACTGTCTCTATACACACTGACAGGGCCCTACAGTCTACACACTGTCTCTATACACACTGACAGGGTCCTACAGTCTACACACTGTCTCTATATACACTGACAGGGTCCTACAGTCTACACACTGTCTCTATACACACTGACAGGGCCCTACACACTGTCTCTATACACACTGACAGGGTCCTACACACTGTCTCTATACACACTGACAGGGTCCTACAGTCTACACACTGTCTCTATACACACTGACAGGGTCCTACACACTGTCTCTATATACACTGACAGGGTCCTACAGTCTACACACTGTCTCTATACACACTGACAGGGTCCTACACACTGTC
>NW_024057808.1:54453-71953 GCF_016432855.1 Salvelinus namaycush | reverse complement strand
AAGTGGCAGTAATAAAGCCTCTCTTGAAAAAGCCAAACCTTGACCCAGAAAATATTAAAAAACTATCGGCCTATATCGAATCTTCCATTCCTCTCAAAAAAAATTGAAAAAGCTGTTGCGCAGCAACTCACTGCCTTCCTGAAGACAAACAATGTATACGAAATGCTTCAGTCTGGTTTTAGACCCCATCATAGCACTGAGACTGCACTTGTGAAGGTGGTAAATGACCTTTTAATGGCGTCAGACCGAGGCTCTGCATCTGTCCTCGTGCTACTAGACCTTAGTGCTGCCTTTGATACCATCGATCACCACATTCTTTTGGAGAGACTGGAAACCCAAATTGGTCTACACGGACAAGTTCTGGCCTGGTTTAGATCTTATCTGTCAGAAAAGATATCAGTTTGTCTCTGTGGATGGTTTGTCCTCTGACAAATCAACTGTACATTTCGGTGTTCCTCAAGGTTCCGTTTTAGGACCACTATTGTTTTCACTATATATTTTACCTCTTGGGGATGTCATTCGAAAACATAATGTTAACTTTCACTGCTCTGCGGATGACACACAGCTGTACATTTCAATGAAACATGGTGAAGCCCCAAAATTGCCCTCGCTAGAAGCCTGTGTTTCAGACATAAGGAAGTGGATGTCACGTACGTCGTAATCGTCCTCGTCTGAGGAGGAGTAAGGATCGGACCAAAACGCAGCGCGGTTTGAATACATACTTAATTTAATAAAGAAGAAACGAAGAACACTTGGAAAACGTACAAAACAACAAAACGAACGTGACGCTATAATACGAAAGTGCAGACACACGCAACCAACGTATAGACATAGACAATAACCCACAACCCACAACACAAAACAGGCTACCTAAATATGGTTCCCAATCAGAGACAACGCAAAACACCTGCCTCTGATTGAGAACCATATCAGGCCAAACACAGAAATAGACACTGCTGTGATGCAACACTGTGGTATTTCACCCAGTAGATATGGGAGTTTATCAAAATTGGGTTTGTTTTCTAATTCTTTGAGGATCTGTGTAATCTGAGGGAAATATGTGTCTCTGATATGGTCGTACATTTGGCAGGAGGTTAGGAAGTGCAGCTCAGTTTCCACCTCATTTTGTGGGCAGTGTTGCACATAGTCTGCCTTCTCTTCTCTTCTCATTTCTTAATATAATTAAGTTCCTTTGGCTTTGATGCCTCGTGATTGAGTATTGCTCTGTTCAAGTAGACTGTGATTTTGCTATGGTCTGATAGGGGTGTCAGTGGGCTGACTGTGAACGCTCTGAGAGACTCTGGGTTGAGGTCAGTGATAAAGTAGTCTACAGTACTACTGCCAAGAGATGAGCTATAGGTGTACCTACCGTAGGAGTCTGGGTTGAGGTCAGTGATAAAGTAGTCTACAGTGCTACTGCCAAGAGATGAGCTGTAGGTGTACCTACCATAGGAGCCCCCTCGAAGCCTACCATTGACTACGTACAGACCCAGTGTCCGACAGACCTGCAGGAGTTGTGACCTGTTTTTGTTGGTTATGTTGTCGTACTGTAGTTGTGCCTAGTGGGGCATATGGGGGAGGGAATGCTGTCACCTCCAGGTAGGTGTTTGTCCCCCTGTGTGCTGAAGGTGTCAGGTTCTTGTCCAGTTCTGGCATTTAGGTCACCACAGACTAGTACATGTCCCTGGGCCTGAAAATGATTGATTTCCCCCTCCAGGATGGAGAAGCTGTCTTCATTAAAGTATGGGGATACTAGTGGGGGGATATAGGTAGCACACAGGAGGACATTTTTCTCTGTTGACATCATTTCCTTTTGAATTACTAGTCAAATGCAAAATGTTCCTGTTTGTGAATTAGGTCTGCTCTTTACCAAACCCCCTGAGTCTCTTCCCTGTTTCACACCTGGTAGTGTGGTGGATGGGACTACCAGCTCTCTGTAACCTAGAGGGCAACCAGTGGGTCCTCTATACCACCCACCTGGTAGTGTGGTGGATGGGACTACCAGCTCTCTGTAACCTAGAGGGCAACCAGTGGGTCCTCTATACCACCCACCTGGTAGTGTGGTGAATGGGACTACCAGCTCTCTGTAACCTAGAGGGCAACCAGTGGGTCCTCTATACCACCCACCTGGTAGTGTGGTGAATGGGACTACCAGCTCTCTGTAACCTAGAGGGCAACCAGTGGGTCCATCTCCTCTATACCACCCACCTGGTAGTGTGGTGAATGGGACTACCAGCTCTCTGTAACCTAGAGGGCAACCAGTGGGTCCGTCTCCTCTATACCACCCACCTGGTAGTGTGGTGGATGGGACTACCAGCTCTCTGTAACCTAGAGGGCAACCAGTGGGTCCTCTATACCACCCACCTGGTAGTGTGGTGGATGGGACTACCAGCTCTCTGTAACCTAGAGGGCAACCAGTGGGTCCTCTATACCACCCACCTGGTAGTGTGGTGAATGGGACTACCAGCTCTCTGTAACCTAGAGGGCAACCAGTGGGTCCTCTATACCACCCACCTGGTAGTGTGGTGAATGGGACTACCAGCTCTCTGTAACCTAGAGGGCAACCAGTGGGTCCTCTATACCACCCACCTGGTAGTGTGGTGAATGGGACTACCAGCTCTCTGTAACCTAGAGGGCAACCAGTGGGTCCTCTATACCACCCACCTGGTAGTGTGGTGGATGGGACTACCAGCTCTCTGTAACCTAGAGGGCAACCAGTGGGTCCTCTATACCACCCACCTGGTAGTGTGGTGAATGGGACTACCAGCTCTCTGTAACCTAGAGGGCAACCAGTGGGTCCTCTATACCACCCACCTGGTAGTGTGGTGGATGGGACTACCAGCTCTCTGTAACCTAGAGGGCAACCAGTGGGTCCTCTATACCACCCACCTGGTAGTGTGGTGAATGGGACTACCAGCTCTCTGTAACCTAGAGGGCAACCAGTGGGTCCTCTATACCACCCACCTGGTAGTGTGGTGAATGGGACTACCAGCTCTCTGTAACCTAGAGGGCAACCAGTGGGTCCTCTATACCACCCACCTGGTAGTGTGGTGAATGGGACTACCAGCTCTCTGTAACCTAGAGGGCAACCAGTGGGTCCTCTATACCACCCACCTGGTAGTGTGGTGAATGGGACTACCAGCTCTCTGTAACCTAGAGGGCAACCAGTGGGTCCATCTCCTCTATACCACCCACCTGGTAGTGTGGTGAATGGGACTACCAGCTCTCTGTAACCTAGAGGGCAACCAGTGGGTCCTCTATACCACCCACCTGGTAGTGTGGTGAATGGGACTACCAGCTCTCTGTAACCTAGAGGGCAACCAGTGGGTCCTCTATACCACCCACCTGGTAGTGTGGTGAATGGGACTACCAGCTCTCTGTAACCTAGAGGGCAACCAGTGGGTCCATCTCCTCTCTACCACCCACCTGGTAGTGTGGTGAATGGGACTACCAGCTCTCTGTAACCTAGAGGGCAACCAGTGGGTCCTTCTCCTCTATACCACCCACCTGGTAGTGTGGTGAATGGGACTACCAGCTCTCTGTAACCTAGAGGGCAACCAGTGGGTCCTCTATACCACCCACCTGGTAGTGTGGTGAATGGGACTACCAGCTCTCTGTAACCTAGAGGGCAACCAGTGGGTCCTCTATACCACCCACCTGGTAGTGTGGTGAATGGGACTACCAGCTCTCTGTAACCTAGAGGGCAACCAGTGGGTCCTCTATACCACCCACCTGGTAGTGTGGTGGATGGGACTACCAGCTCTCTGTAACCTAGAGGGCAACCAGTGGGTCCTCTATACCACCCACCTGGTAGTGTGGTGGATGGGACTACCAGCTCTCTGTAACCTAGAGGGCAACCAGTGGGTCCTCTATACCACCCACCTGGTAGTGTGGTGGATGGGACTACCAGCTCTCTGTAACCTAGAGGGCAACCAGTGGGTCCTCTATACCACCCACCTGGTAGTGTGGTGAATGGGACTACCAGCTCTCTGTAACCTAGAGGGCAACCAGTGGGTCCTCTATACCACCCACCTGGTAGTGTGGTGAATGGGACTACCAGCTCTCTGTAACCTAGAGGGCAACCAGTGGGTCCTCTATACCACCCACCTGGTAGTGTGGTGAATGGGACTACCAGCTCTCTGTAACCTAGAGGGCAACCAGTGGGTCCTCTATACCACCCACCTGGTAGTGTGGTGAATGGGACTACCAGCTCTCTGTAACCTAGAGGGCAACCAGTGGGTCCTCTATACCACCCACCTGGTAGTGTGGTGAATGGGACTACCAGCTCTCTGTAACCTAGAGGGCAACCAGTGGGTCCTCTATACCACCCACCTGGTAGTGTGGTGAATGGGACTACCAGCTCTCTGTAACCTAGAGGGCAACCAGTGGGTCCTCTATACCACCCACCTGGTAGTGTGGTGAATGGGACTACCAGCTCTCTGTAACCTAGAGGGCAACCAGTGGGTCCTCTATACCACCCACCTGGTAGTGTGGTGAATGGGACTACCAGCTCTCTGTAACCTAGAGGGCAACCAGTGGGTCCATCTCCTCTATACCACCCACCTGGTAGTGTGGTGAATGGGACTACCAGCTCTCTGTAACCTAGAGGGCAACCAGTGGGTCCTCTATACCACCCACCTGGTAGTGTGGTGAATGGGACTACCAGCTCTCTGTAACCTAGAGGGCAACCAGTGGGTCCTCTATACCACCCACCTGGTAGTGTGGTGAATGGGACTACCAGCTCTCTGTAACCTAGAGGGCAACCAGTGGGTCCATCTCCTCTATACCACCCACCTGGTAGTGTGGTGAATGGGACTACCAGCTCTCTGTAACCTAGAGGGCAACCAGTGGGTCCATCTCCTCTCTCTCTGGCACCCTGCTGTCTCTATAGTGGAATGGGATGGCACCCTGCTGTCTCTATAGTGGAATGGGATGTTACTATGCTGTCTCTATAGTGGAATGGGATGTTACCATGCTGTCTCTATAGTGGAATGGGATGTTACCCTGCTGTCTCTATAGTGGAATGGGATGGCACCCTCCTGTCTCTATAGTGGAATGGGATGTTACCCTGCTGTCTCTATAGTGGAATAGGATGGCACCCTGCTGTCTCTATAGTGGAATGGGATGTTACTATGCTGTCTCTATAGTGGAATGGGATGTTACCATGCTGTCTCTATAGTGGAATGGGATGTTACTATGCTGTCTCTATAGTGGAATGGGATGTTACCCTGCTGTCTCTATAGTGGAATGGGATGGCACCCTGCTGTCTCTATAGTGGAATGGGATGTTACCATGCTGTCTCTATAGTGGAATGGGATGTTACCCTGCTGTCTCTATAGTGGAATAGGATGTTACCCTGCTGTCTCTATAGTGGAATGGGATGTTACTATGCTGTCTCTATAGTGGAATGGGATGGCACCCTGCTGTCTCTATAGTGGAATGGGATGTTACCCTGCTGTCTCTATAGTGGAATGGGATGTTACTATGCTGTCTCTATAGTGGAATGGGATGGCACCCTGCTGTCTCTATAGTGGAATGGGATGGCACCATGCTGTCTCTATAGTGGAATGGGATGGCACCATGCTGTCTCTATAGTGGAATGGGATGGCACCCTGCTGTCTCTATAGTGGAATGGGATGGCACCCTGCTGTCTCTATAGTGGAATGGGATGGCACCCTGCTGTCTCTATAGTGGAATGGGATGGCACCCTGCTGTCTCTATAGTGGAATAGGATGGCACCCTGCTGTCTCTATAGTGGAATAGGATGGCACCCTGCTGTCTCTATAGTGGAATAGGATGGCACCCTGCTGTCTCTATAGTGGAATGGGATGGCACCCTGCTGTCTCTATAGTGGAATGGGATGGCACCCTGCTGTCTCTATAGTGGAATGGGATGGCACCCTGCTGTCTCTATAGTGGAATGGGATGGCACCCTGCTGTCTCTATAGTGGAATGGGATGGCACCCTGCTGTCTCTATAGTGGAATAGGATGGCACCCTGCTGTCTCTATAGTGGAATGGGATGTTACTATGCTGTCTCTATAGTGGAATGGGATGGCACCATGCTGTCTCTATAGTGGAATGGGATGGCACCCTGCTGTCTCTATAGTGGAATGGGATGGCACCCTGCTGTCTCTATAGTGGAATAGGATGGCACCAAACTCCTGTCAAATGTACTATTTGTGTCAAAATCCTGGTAAAGATCCTGTTTCTGCCAAACAAATACAAGTAGAAGGGTGGCCATACTCCAGACAGATATCGGTGTGACAATGTCCAAGAGTCGTAGATTTTGGGAGGCCGAAGCCAACACGCCCAATACAGCATGTCTCACTCTTGCCGACATGTCATCGGTACGTATGGACAATAAAAGGTGGCAGGGAGGCACTGATCTCTCTCTTTCCCTTTGATCTTCTCTGGTATAGAGAGGAAGTGACACACAGCCAGGAAGACAGGGCAGTAGCGCTGTCATACCAGGACTAGGAGTGACATTGCACAGGGTCAACTTTGGGTCAGTGGTATTTTCCTCCTCCTGCTGATCCCATGCTTTCTCTCTCTCTCTCTCGCCACCCTCTCTCTCTTCTCTCTCTCTCCCTCTCTCTATCACTCACTTTCTCTCTCTCCTCTCTCTTTCTCTCTCTCCCCACCCGTTCTCTCTCGCTTTCTCTCTCTTCTCTCCCTCTCTTTCTCTCTATCCCCCTCTCCCTCTCTCTCTCTCCCCCTCTTCTCTCTCTCTTCTCTCCCTCTCTCTCTCACTCACTCTCTCTCTTTCTCTCTATCCCCCTCTCCCTCTCTCCCCCTCTCCAAACAATGATACACACATTCTCCTAGTGATCCCCTTCCCTGTTCCCTTTCCTGCAGCTCTGGTCCTCTATCCCTTCATTATCTCAGTAGATAACACCATTTGTACGTGTATTTTTTAGGGATCCCCATTAGCTCGTCACCCGGGTTAGGGTTTGGCCGGGGTAGGACGTTATTGTAAATGAGAATGTGTTCTTAACTGACTTGCCTAGTTTTAAAAAATCCAGCAGCTACTCTACCTGGGGTCCAAACATATTAAAGCACTTAAATGACACATAAATAAAAAGATAAAACAGTACATCATATAACATTATTACACCACACATATCTACAATATAAAATGTTTAATACCACCATACAACAATATCACAATGAACGCGTGTGTGTGTGTGTGTGTGTGTGTGTGTGTGTGTGTGTGTGTGTGTGTGTACCTTCGTGTGCGTCTCCTCACAGTCCCCATTGTTCTGTATTTTTACCTGTTTTTAAATAATCTGATTCTCCTGCTGCATCAGTTACCTGATGTGGAATAGAGATCCATGTAGTCATGGCTCTATGTAGTACTGTGCACCTCCCATAGTCTGTTCTGGGGAGCATCAGTTACCTGATGTGGAATAGAGATCCATGTAGTCATGACTCTATGTAGTACTGTGCACCTCCCATAGTCTGTTCTGGGGAGCATCAGTTACCTGATGTGGAATAGAGATCCATGTAGTCATGGCTCTATGTAGTACTGTGGAATAGAGTTCCATGTAGTCATGGCTCTATGTAGTACTGTGGAATAGAGTTCCATGTAGTCATGGCTCTATGTAGTACTGTGGAATAGAGATCCATGTAGTCATGGCTCTATGTAGTACTGTGGAATAGAGTTCCATGTAGTCATGGCTCTATGTAGTACTGTGGAATAGAGATCCATGTAGTCATGGCTCTATGTAGTACTGTGGAATAGAGATCCATGTAGTCATGGCTCTATGTAGTACTGTGGAATAGAGTTCCATGTAGTCATGGCTCTATGTAGTACTGTGGAATAGAGATCCATGTAGTCATGGCTCTATGTAGTACTGTGGAATAGAGATCCATGTAGTCATGGCTCTATGTAGTACTGTGGAATAGAGATCCATGTAGTCATGGTTCTATGTAGTACTGTGGAATAGAGTTCCATGTAGTCATGGCTCTATGTAGTACTGTGGAATAGAGTTCCATGTAGTCATGACTCTATGTAGTACTGTGCACCTCCCATAGTCTGTTCTGGACTTGGGGACTGTGAAGAGACCTCTGGTGGCATGTCTTGTAGGGTATGGATGGGTGTCTGAGCTGTGTGCAAGCATTTTAAACAGACAGCTCTGTACATTCAGCATGTAAACACCTCTTACAAAAACAAGTAGTGATGAAGTCAATCTCTCCTCCACTTTGAGCCATGAGAGATTGACGTGCATAATATTAATGTTAGCTCTCCGTGTACATTTAAGGGACATTTAACAGGCCGTGCTGCCCTGTTCTGAGACAATTGCAATTTTCCTAAGTCCTTCTTTGTGGCACCTGACCACACGACTGGACAGTAGACAGGTGTGACAACTAGGGCCTGTAGGACCTGCCTTATTGATAGTGTTGTTAAGAAGGTAGAAACTAGGGCCTGTAGGACCTGCCTTATTGATAGTGCTGTTAAGAAGGTAGAAACTAGGGCCTGTAGGACCTGCCTTGTTGATAGTGCTGTTAAGAAGGTAGAAACTAGGGCCTGTAGGACCTGCCTTGTTGATAGTGTTGTTAAGAAGGTAGAAACTAGGGCCTGTAGGACCTGCCTTATTGATAGTGCTGTTAAGAAGGTAGAAACTAGGGCCTGTAGGACCTGCCTTGTTGATAGTGCTGTTAAGAAGGTAGAAACTAGGGCCTGTAGGACCTGCCTTGTTGATAGTGTTGTTAAGAAGGTAGAAACTAGGGCCTGTAGGACCTGCCTTGTTGATAGTGCTGTTAAGAAGGTAGAAACTAGGGCCTGTAGGACCTGCCTTATTGATAGTGCTGTTAAGAAGGTAGAAACTAGGGCCTGTAGGACCTGCCTTGTTGATAGTGCTGTTAAGAAGGTAGAAACTAGGGCCTGTAGGACCTGCCTTGTTGATAGTGTTGTTAAGAAGGTAGAAACTAGGGCCTGTAGGACCTGCCTTGTTGATAGTGCTGTTAAGAAGGTAGAAACTAGGGCCTGTAGGACCTGCCTTGTTGATAGTGCTGTTAAGAAGGCAAAGCAGAGCTTTATTATGGACAGACTTCTCCCCATCTTAGCTACTGTTGTATCAACATGTTTTGACCAGGACCGTTTACAATCCAGGGTTACTCCAAGCAGTTTAGTCACCTCAACTTGCTCAATTTCCACATGATTCATTACGAGATGTAGTTGAGGTTTAGGGAATGATTTGTCCCAAATACAATGCTTTTCATTTTGGAAATATTTAGGACTAACTTATTCCTTGCTACCTATTCCGAAACTAACTACAGCTCTTTGTTAAGTGTTGCAGTCATTTCAGTCGCTGTAGTAGCTGACGTGTATAGTGTTGAGTCATCCCCATTACTCAAAGCCAGTGGCATGTCGTTAGTAAAGATTTTAAAAAGCAAGGGGCCTAAACAGCTGCCCTGGGGAATTCCTGATTCTACCTGGATTATGTTGGAGAGGCTTCCATTAAAGGACACCCTCTGTGTTCTGTTAGACAAGTAACTCTTTATCCACAATATAGCAGGGGGTGTAAAGCCATAACACATATGTTTTTCCAGCAGCAGACTATGATCGATAATGTCAAAAGTCTAACAAGACAGCCCCCACAATCATTTTATCAACAATTTATCTCAGTCAATCATCAGTCACAAGTGCTGTGTGTTGAGTGTCCTTTCCTTTATGCGTGCTGAAAGTCTGTTGACAATGTGTTTACTGTGAAATAGCATTGTATTTGATCAAACACCATTTGTTCCAGAAGTTTACTAAGAGTTGGTAACAGGCTGATTGGTTGGCTATTGGAGCCAGTAAAGGGGTTTTTACTATTCTTAGATAGTGGAATGACTTTAGCTTCCCTCCAGGCCTGAGGGCACACACTCTCTAGTAGGCTTAAATTGAAGATGTGGCAGATAGGAGTGACAATATCGTCCGCAATTAACCTCAGTAATTTTCCATCCAAGTTGTCAGACCCCGGTGGCTTGTCATTGTTGATAGACAACAATTCTTGTTTCACCTCTCCCACACAGACTATACGGAATTCAAAATTACAAAGCTTGTCTTTCACAATTTGGTCCGATATACTTGGATGTGTAGTGTCAGCGTTTGTTGCTGGCATGTCATGCCAAAGTTTGTTTATCTCACCATTAAAAAATCATTAAAGTAATTGGCAATATCAGTGGTTTTTGTGATGAATGAGTCATCTGATTCAATGAATGATGGAGCTGAGTTTGCCTTTTTGCCCTAAATTTAATTTAAGGTGCTCCAAAGCTTTTCACTATCATTCTTTATATCATTTATTTTTTGTTGCATAGTATAATTTCATTTTCTTTAGTTTAGTCACATGGTTTCATAAATGTGCAGTATGTTTGTTGGGCAGCCAGACTTATTTGCCATACCTTTTGCCTCGTCCCTCTCAACCATACCATTTTTTCAACTCATCAATCCACGGGGATTTAACCGTTTTTACAGTAATTTTCTTAATAGGTGCGTACTTATTAGTAACTGGAATAAGTAGTTTCATAAATGCGTCAAGTGCAGCGTCTGGTTGCTCCTCATTACCCACCACAGACCAGCAAATACTCTTTACATCCTCAACATATGAATCACTACTAAACTTCTTGTATGACCTCTTTAACACTATGTCAGGTCCAGCTTTTCGGTCGATGTTATAACCATGTATTGCTACCACTGTATCGTCAAAGGTATTATCTAAGATAGTCAGAATATGAATGTTATCTGTTAAAAACAAGCTGCTGACTTCATGGACCTTGTTTCTCAGGCTGCATGTGTTGTTTTTTTGTTTGTTGTTGTTAACACTTTTCTGTGTTGCTTGCTTGTTTTTAAAGCTTTACCCGGGAAGCTTATCAGAAGTAGACATGCATATGTTATTTATATTGGAGCTGATAGTGCACGGTGAGCTGCATAAAGTGGTCTTCCTACTAGGGCACACCGCCTCAGTGTTAACAGTGGTCTTCCTACTAGGACACACCAACTCAGTGTTAACAGTGGTCTTCCTACTAGGACACACCGCCTCAGTGTTAACAGTGGTCTTCCTACTAGGGCACACCGCCTCAGTGTTAACAGTGGTCTTCCTACTAGGACACACCACCTCAGTGTTAACAGTGGTCTTCCTACTAGGGCACACCGCCTCAGTGTTAACAGTGGTCTTCCTACTAGGACACACCACCTCAGTGTTAACAGTGGTCTTCCTACTAGGGCACACCGCCTCAGTGTTAACAGTGGTCTTCCTACTAGGGCACACCGCCTCAGTGTTAACAGTGGTCTTCCTACTAGGGCACACCGCCTCAGTGTTAACAGTGGTCTTCCTACTAGGACACACCGCATCAGTGTTAACAGTGGTCTTCCTACTAGGACACACCGCCTCAGTGTTAACAGTGGTCGTCCTACTAGGACACACCGCCTCAGTGTTAACAGTGGTCTTCCTACTAGGACACACCGCCTCAGTGTTAACAGTGGTCTTCCTACTAGGACACACCGCCTCAGTGTTAACAGTGGTCTTCCTACTAGGACACACCGCATCAGTGTTAACAGTGGTCTTCCTACTAGGGCACACCGCCTCAGTGTTAACAGTGGTCTTCCTACTAGGGCACACCTCCTCAGTGTTAACAGTGGTCTTCCTACTAGGACACACCGCCTCAGTGTTAACAGTGGTCTTCCTACTAGGACACACCGCATCAGTGTTAACAGTGGTCTTCCTACTAGGGCACACCGCCTCAGTGTTAACAGTGGTCTTCCTACTAGGGCACACCGCCTCAGTGTTAACAGTGGTCTTCCTAATAGGACCCACCACCTCAGTGTTAACAGTGGTCTTCCTACTAGGGCACACCACCTCAGTGTTAACAGTGGTCTTCCTACTAGGACACACCACCTCAGTGTTAACAGTGGTCTTCCTACTAGGACACACCGCCTCAGTGTTAACAGTGGTCTTCCTACTAGGACACACCGCCTCAGTGTTAACAGTGGTCTTCCTACTAGGACACACCGCCTCAGTGTTAACAGTGGTCTTCCTACTAGGGCACACCGCCTCAGTGTTAACAGTGGTCTTCCTACTAGGGCACACCGCCTCAGTGTTAACAGTGGTCTTCCTACTAGGGCACACCGCATCAGTGTTAACAGTGGTCTTCCTACTAGGGCACACCGCCTCAGTGTTAACAGTGGTCTTCCTACTAGGACACACCGCCTCAGTGTTAACAGTGGTCTTCCTACTAGGGCACACCGCCTCAGTGTTAACAGTGGTCTTCCTACTAGGGCACACCGCCTCAGTGTTAACAGTGGTCTTCCTACTAGGACACACCGCCTCAGTGTTAACAGTGGTCGTCCTACTAGGACACACCGCCTCAGTGTTAACAGTGGTCTTCCTACTAGAACACACCACCTCAGTGTTAACAGTGGTCTTCCTACTAGGGCACACCGCCTCAGTGTTAACAGTGGTCTTACTACTAGGACACACCGCCTCAGTGTTAACAGTGGTCTTCCTACTAGGACACACCGCCTCAGTGTTAACAGTGGTCTTCCTACTAGGGCACACCGCCTCAGTGTTAACAGTGGTCTTCCTACTAGGACACACCGCCTCAGTGTTAACAGTGGTCGTCCTACTAGGACACACCGCCTCAGTGTTAACAGTGGTCTTCCTACTAGAACACACCACCTCAGTGTTAACAGTGGTCTTCCTACTAGGGCACACCGCCTCAGTGTTAACAGTGGTCTTCCTACTAGGACACACCGCCTCAGTGTTAACAGTGGTCTTCCTACTAGGGCACACCGCCTCAGTGTTAACAGTGGTCTTCCTACTAGGACACACCGCCTCAGTGTTAACAGTGGTCTTCCTACTAGGACACACCTCCTCAGTGTTAACAGTGGTCTTCCTACTAGGACACACCACCTCAGTGTTAACAGTGGTCTTCCTACTAGGACACACCACCTCAGTGTTAACAGTGGTCTTCCTACTAGGACACACCACCTCAGTGTTAACAGTGGTCTTCCTACTAGAACACACCACCTCAGTGTTAACAGTGGTCTTCCTACTAGGACACACCACCTCAGTGTTAACAGTGGTCTTCCTACTAGGACACACCACCTCACTGTTAACAGTGGTCTTCCTACTAGGACACACCACCTCAGTGTTAACAGTGGTCTTCCTACTAGGACACACCACCTCAGTGTTAACAGTGGTCTTCCTACTAGGGCACACCGCCTCAGTGTTAACAGTGGTCTTCCTACTAGGACACACCGCCTCAGTGTTAACAGTGGTCTTCCTACTAGGGCACACCGCCTCAGTGTTAACAGTGGTCTTCCTACTAGGACACACCGCCTCAGTGTTAACAGTGGTCTTCCTACTAGGACACACCTCCTCAGTGTTAACAGTGGTCTTCCTACTAGGACACACCACCTCAGTGTTAACAGTGGTCTTCCTACTAGGACACACCACCTCAGTGTTAACAGTGGTCTTCCTACTAGGACACACCACCTCACTGTTAACAGTGGTCTTCCTACTAGAACACACCACCTCAGTGTTAACAGTGGTCTTCCTATAGGACACACCACCTCAGTGTTAACAGTGGTCTTCCTACTAGGACACACCTCCTCAGTGTTAACAGTGGTCTTCCTAATAGGACCCACCACCTCAGTGTTAACAGTGGTCTTCCTACTAGGACACACCGCCTCAGTGTTAACAGTGGTCTTCCTACTAGGACACACCTCCTCAGTGTTAACAGTGGTCTTCCTAATAGGACCCACCACCTCAGTGTTAACAGTGGTCTTCCTACTAGGGCACACCACCTCAGTGTTAACAGTGGTCTTCCTACTAGGACACACCACCTCAGTGTTAACAGTGGTCTTCCTACTAGGACACACCGCCTCAGTGTTAACAGTGGTCTTCCTAATAGGACCCACCACCTCAGTGTTAACAGTGGTCTTCCTACTAGGACACACCGCCTCAGTGTTAACAGTGGTCTTCCTACTAGGACACACCACCTCAGTGTTAACAGTGGTCTCCCTATAGGACACACCTCCTCAGTGTTAACAGTGGTCTTCCTACTAGGACACACCGCCTCAGTGTTAACAGTGGTCTTCCTACTAGGACACATCACCTCAGTGTTAACAGTGGTCTTCCTACTAGGACACACCGCCTCAGTGTTAACAGTGGTCTTCCTACTAGGACACATCACCTCAGTGTTAACAGTGGTCTTCCTACTAGGGCACACCGCCTCAGTGTTAACAGTGGTCTTCCTACTAGGACACACCGCCTCAGTGTTAACAGTGGTCTTCCTACTAGGACACACCTCCTCAGTGTTAACAGTGGTCTTCCTACTAGGACACACCACCTCAGTGTTAACAGTGGTCTTCCTACTAGGACACACCACCTCAGTGTTAACAGTGGTCTTCCTACTAGGACACACCACCTCACTGTTAACAGTGGTCTTCCTACTAGAACACACCACCTCAGTGTTAACAGTGGTCTTCCTATAGGACACACCACCTCCGTGTTAACAGTGGTCTTCCTACTAGGACACACCTCCTCAGTGTTAACAGTGGTCTTCCTAATAGGACCCACCACCTCAGTGTTAACAGTGGTCTTCCTACTAGGACACACCGCCTCAGTGTTAACAGTGGTCTTCCTACTAGGACACACCTCCTCAGTGTTAACAGTGGTCTTCCTAATAGGACCCACCACCTCAGTGTTAACAGTGGTCTTCCTACTACGGCACACCACCTCAGTGTTAACAGTGGTCTTCCTACTAGGACACACCACCTCAGTGTTAACAGTGGTCTTCCTACTAGGACACACCGCCTCAGTGTTAACAGTGGTCTTCCTAATAGGACCCACCACCTCAGTGTTAACAGTGGTCTTCCTACTAGGACACACCGCCTCAGTGTTAACAGTGGTCTTCCTACTAGGACACACCACCTCAGTGTTAACAGTGGTCTCCCTATAGGACACACCTCCTCAGTGTTAACAGTGGTCTTCCTACTAGGACACACCGCCTCAGTGTTAACAGTGGTCTTCCTACTAGGACACATCACCTCAGTGTTAACAGTGGTCTTCCTACTAGGACACACCACCTCAGTGTTAACAGTGGTCTCCCTATAGGACACACCTCCTCAGTGTTAACAGTGGTCTTCCTACTAGGACACACCGCCTCAGTGTTAACAGTGGTCTTCCTACTAGGACACATCACCTCAGTGTTAACAGTGGTCTTCCTACTAGGACACACCACCTCAGTGTTAACAGTGGTCTCCCTATAGGACACACCTCCTCAGTGTTAACAGTGGTCTTCCTACTAGGACACACCGCCTCAGTGTTAACAGTGGTCTTCCTACTAGGACACATCACCTCAGTGTTAACAGTGGTCTTCCTACTAGGACACATCACCTCAGTGTTAACATTGGTCTTCCTATAGGACACACCACCTCAGTGTTAACAGTGGTCTTCCTACTAGAACACACCACCTCAGTGTTAACAGTGGTCTTCCTACTAGGGCACACCACCTCAGTGTTAACAGTGGTCTTCCTACTAGGACACACCACCTCAGTGTTAACAGTGGTCTTCCTACTAGAACACACCACCTCAGTGTTAACAGTGGTCTTCCTACTAGGACACACCACCTCAGTGTTAACAGTGGTCTTCCTACTAGGACACACCACCTCACTGTTAACAGTGGTCTTCCTACTAGAACACACCACCTCAGTGTTAACAGTGGTCTTCCTATAGGACACACCACCTCAGTGTTAACAGTGGTCTTCCTACTAGAACACACCACCTCAGTGTTAACAGTGGTCTTCCTACTAGGGCACACCACCTCAGTGTTAACAGTGGTCTTCCTACTAGAACACACCACCTCAGTGTTAACAGTGGTCTTCCTACTAGGACACACCACCTCAGTGTTAACAGTGGTCTTCCTACTAGGGCACACCACCTCAGTGTTAACAGTGGTCTTCCTACTAGGGCACACCACCTCAGTGTTAACAGTGGTCTTCCTACTAGGACACACCGCCTCAGTGTTAACAGTGGTCTTCCTACTAGGACACACCACCTCAGTGTTAACAGTGGTCTTCCTACTAGGGCACACCACCTCAGTGTTAACAGTGGTCTTCCTACTAGGACACACCGCCTCAGTGTTAACAGTGGTC
The DNA here is from genome assembly GCF_016432855.1 of Salvelinus namaycush. Taxonomy (NCBI): domain Eukaryota; kingdom Metazoa; phylum Chordata; class Actinopteri; order Salmoniformes; family Salmonidae; genus Salvelinus; species Salvelinus namaycush. The sequence continues at coordinate 55,811 of NW_024057808.1, read as the reverse complement.
TTCCTACTAGGACACACCGCATCAGTGTTAACAGTGGTCTTCCTACTAGGGCACACCACCTCAGTGTTAACAGTGGTCTTCCTACTAGGACACACCACCTCAGTGTTAACAGTGGTCTTCCTACCGGGACACACCACCTCAGTGTTAACAGTGGTCTTCCTACTAGGGCACACCGCCTCAGTGTTAACAGTGGTCTTCCTACTAGGACACACCACCTCAGTGTTAACAGTGGTCTTCCTACTAGGACACACCACCTCAGTGTTAACAGTGGTCTTCCTAATAGGGCACATCACCTCAGTGTTAACAGTGGTCTTCCTACTAGGACACACCACCTCAGTGTTAACAGTGGTCTTCCTACTAGGACACACCACCTCAGTGTTAACAGTGGTCTTCCTACTAGGACACACCGCCTCAGTGTTAACAGTGGTCTTCCTACTAGGACACACCGCCTCAGTGTTAACAGTGGTCTTCCTACTAGGACACACCGCCTCAGTGTTAACAGTGGTCTTCCTACTAGGGCACACCGCCTCAGTGTTAACAGTGGTCTTCCTACTAGGGCACACCGCCTCAGTGTTAACAGTGGTCTTCCTACTAGGGCACACCGCATCAGTGTTAACAGTGGTCTTCCTACTAGGGCACACCGCCTCAGTGTTAACAGTGGTCTTCCTACTAGGACACACCGCCTCAGTGTTAACAGTGGTCTTCCAACTAGGGCACACCGCCTCAGTGTTAACAGTGGTCTTCCTACTAGGGACACACCGCCTCAGTGTTAACAGTGGTTTCCTACTAGGACACACCGCCTCAGTGTTAACAGTGGGTCCTACTAGGACACACCGCCTCAGTGTTAACAGTGGTCTTCCTACTAGAACACACCACCTCAGTGTTAACAGTGGTCTTCCTACTAGGGCACACCGCTCAGTGTTAACAGTGGTCTTATACTAGGACACACCGCCTCAGTGTTAACAGTGGTCTTCCTACTAGGCACACCGCCTCAGTGTTAACAGTGGTCTTCCTACTAGGGCACACCGCCTCAGTGTTAACAGTGGTCTTCCTACTAGGACACACCGCCTCAGTGTTAACAGTGGTCGTCCTACTAGGACACACCGCCTCAGTGTTAACAGTGGTCTTCCTACTAGAAACACACCACTCAGTGTTAACAGTGGTCTTCCTACTAGGACACACCGCCTCAGTGTAACAGTGGTCTTCCTACTAGGGCACACCGCCTCAGTGTTAACAGTGGTCTTCCTACTAGGACACACCGCCTCAGTGTTAACAGTGGTCTTCCTACTAGGACACACCTCCTCAGTGTTAACAGTGGTCTTCCTACTAGGACACACCCCTCAGTGTTAACAGTGGTC
>NW_024057808.1:0-54353 GCF_016432855.1 Salvelinus namaycush | reverse complement strand
AGAGAGAGGCCCTGCACTGTGCTGTGTTGGCATGCCACATTCTGCTGCCTAGAAACTAGAAAGAAAAGCAGCGCTGAGGCGAATGGAGCGGAGGAGAGGAGGAGAGGAGAGAAAGGGAGAGGAGAGGGGGAGAGACAGGGAGAGGAGAGGAGGAGAGGAGAGAATGGGAGAGGAGATGAGAGAAAGGGAGAGGAGAGGAGGAGAGACAGGGAGAGGAGAGGAGGAGAGGAGAGAATGGGAGAGGAGATGAGAGAAAGGGAGAGGAGAGGAGGAGAGACAGGGAGAAGAGAGGAGGAGAGGAGAGAATGGGGAGGAGATGATAGAAATGGACTCTCTCACGCTGCGGTGACAGAGATGCAGCCTGCTTCTCTTCTCAGTGCTGTTGGTTCACGTGAGGTGACCCCTCCTCCTCCCTACTCCCCCGCCGGCTCGGAGCTGCGATCCTGCCTCGTTGAGACAGCTCCACTGAGGCTTGCAAGATCAGCTGCCGTGCGAGCCCAGCTGAGGCTCCCAGGCGACTCACGTTGCTAGATTTCATTTGTGAGGGAGCGTTTGACCCCAGGAATGAATAGACGTCCTCACACACACACAAACACACACACACACACAAACACGCACGCACACACACACACACACACACACGCACCCACACACACACACACACGCTCACTTGACACTCAGACACACTCACTCACCTCCTTCCTCCTTTTTCTCCCTCTGCCACCCCATCCGCTAATCCTCCCCTCTCCCTGCCATCCATCCATGTCGTTTCTGCGAACCTGTATCCAAAACATGTAACCTACACTGGGTCTCCCCTCCCCCCTCTCCCAGCCCGCAGCCCAGGGCCCTGACAGGCCGTAATGCTTTGTGGCGGAAGCTCGCCTATCCTCCATCCCTCCTCCTCTTATCCCTCTCTCCTCTCCTCCTCCATCCTCCACCGTGGCAGGCAGCATCACAGCAGGAAAGGACATCATTATTTGCTGACATTGGGAATGAGATTAAGGGTGGGGAGGGTAGGAGGAGAGGGGTAGAAGGAGAGTGGAGGTTAGGAGGAGAGGGGTAGAAGGAGAGGTGGAGGTTAGGAGGAGATGTTGAGGTTAGGAGGAGAGGAGGAGGTTAGGAGGAGGGGTGGAGGAAAGGTGGAGGGGTGGAGGTTAGGAGGAGAGGTGGAGGTTAGGAGGAGAGGCGTAGAAGGAGAGTGGAGGTTAGGAGGAGAGGGGTAGAAGGAGAGGTGGAGGTTAGGAGGAGATGTTGAGGTTAGGAGGAGAGGAGGAGGTTAGGAGGAGGGGTGGAGGAGAGGTGGAGGTTAGGAGGAGAGGTGGAGGTTAGGAGGAGGGGTGGAGGAGAGGTGGAGGTTAGGAGGAGAGGGGTAGAAGGAGAGGTGGAGGTTAGGAGATGTGGAGGTTAGGAGGAGAGGAGGAGGTTAGGAGGAGGAGAGATGGAGGGGTGGAGGTTAGAAGGAGAGGTGGAGGTTAGGAGGAGAGGTGGAGGGGTGGAGGTTAGGAGGAGAGGTAGAGGTTAGGAGGAGAGGTAGAGGTTAGGAGGAGAGGTGTAGGTTAGGAGGAGGGGTGGAGGAGAGGTGGAGGTTAGGAGGAGAGGAGGAGGTTAGGAGGAGAGGTGGAGGTTAGGAGGAGAGGTGGAGGTTAGGAGGAGAGGTGGAGGTTAGGAGGAGAGGTGGAGGTTAGGAGGAGGTTAGGAGGAGAGGTGGAGGGGTGGAGGAGAGGTGGAGATTAGGAGGAGAGGTAGAGGTTAGGAGGAGAGGTGGAGGTTAGGAGGAGAGGTAGAGGTTAGGAGGAGAGGTAGAGGTTAGGAGGAGAGGTGGAGGTTAGGAGGAGAGGTGGAGGTTAGGAGGAGAGGTGGAGGTTGGAGGTTAGGAGGAGAGGTGGAGGTTAGGAGGAGAGGTGGAGGTTAGGAGGAGGGGTGGAGGAGAGGTGTAGGTTAGGAGGAGTGGTGGAGGTTAGGAGGAGTGGTGGAGGTTAGGAGGAGAGGTGGAGGTTAGGAGGAGAGGTGTAGGTTAGGAGGAGAGGGGTAGAAGGAGAGGTGGAGGTTAGGAGGAGGGGTGGAGGAGAGGTGGAGGTTAGGAGGAGTGGTGGAGGTTAGGAGGAGAGGTGGAGGTTAGGAGGAGAGGGGTAGAAGGAGAGGTGGAGATTAGGAGGAGGGGTGGAGGAGAGGTGGAGGTTAGGAGGAGAGGTGGAGGTTAGGAGGAGAGGTGGAGGTTAGGAGGAGGGGTGGAGGAGAGGTGTAGGTTAGGAGGAGAGGGGTAGAAGGAGAGGTGGAGGTTAGGAGATGTGGAGGTTAGGAGGAGAGGAGGAGGTTAGGAGGAGAGGTGGAGGGGTGGAGGTTAGGAGGAGAGGTAGAGGTTAGGAGGAGAGGTGGAGGTTAGGAGGAGAGGTGGATGGGTGGAGGTTAGGAGGAGAGGTAGAGGTTAGGAGGAGAGGTGGATGTTAGGAGGAGAGGTGGAGGTTAGGAGGAGGGGTGGAGGAGAGGTGGAGGGGTGGAGGAGAGGTGGAGGGGTGGAGGAGAGGTGGAGGTTAGGAGGAGAGGTGGAGGTTAGGAGGAGGGGTGGAGGAGAGGAGAGGTGGAGGTTAGGAGGAGAGGTGGAGGTTAGGAGGAGAGGTGGAGGTTAGGAGTAGAGGTGGAGGTTAGGAGGAGAGGTGGAGGTTAGGAGGAGAGGTGGAGGTTAGGAGGAGGGGTGGAGGAGAGGTGGAGGTTAGGAGGAGGGGTGGAGGAGAGGTGGAGGTTAGGAGGAGGGGTGGAGGAGAGGAGGAGGTTAGGAGGAGAGGTGGAGGTTAGAAGGAGAGGTGGAGGTTAGGAGGAGAGGTGGAGGTTAGGAGTAGAGGTGGAGGTTAGGAGGAGGGGTGGAGGAGAGGTGGAGGTTAGGAGGAGGGGTGGAGGAGAGGTGGAGGGGTGGAGGAGAGGTGGCGGTTAGGAGGAGAGGTGGAGGTTAGGAGGAGAGGTAGAGGTTAGTAGGAGAGAAGACTGCATAAAAATGTTAAGCAACAGAACAGCTTAGTAGATGGATCTAGAGCGGGAGGAAGAAAATAAATGAAACAAGTCCACAAATTGGGGCTACTAGCAATTTACTAGCCATTTGTTACAGTGCTAATGCATTGAGAGAGCCCGTATCCTCTGCTGGTAAACACTCACTGATCTATGATGTTTGTTTACGTCCAGAAACTATGTATTAGGACTTTGTACCTTTATTCGGTCCCCTCTCGAAACCCCAAAAATGTATTGTGCACTCCGGGTTTTACTTTCGTGGGTCAAATGCCTCGCAATTATATCTGGAAACAGTTAATAAACACTGCTTATTAATATTATTTATTTATTAATAAAGTGGTGCAGCGGAGCAGGATCATTTGCTGCACTTTGAAGTTCCACATGTTTTGTAAATTGCTTCTTTTTTTTTTATGTGGCTGCGGTTGGTTGCTCCTGAGAAACAACAATGTAGATTTGTGGGTTTTTACCAAGATATCTAGTTATTTCATAACCCACTGTCATTAAACTAATCTAGTTATTTCATAACCCACTGTCATTAAACTAATCTAGTTATTTCATAACCCACTGTAATCTGAACGATCTTCTTGAAATCCCAAAATATGTATTGTGGTCTTGGTTGTTATTTTTGTCTGCAGACTACAGTGTGTGTGTGTGTGTGTGTGTGTGTGTGTGTGTGTGTGTGTGTGTGTGTGTGTGTGTGTGTGTGTGTGTGTGTGTGTGTGTGTGTGTGTGTGTGTGTGTGTGTGTGTGTGTGTGTGTGTGTGTGTGTGTTTGTGATATTCTCTCTCTACTAACACAACACAGTGTGTGTGTGTGTGTGTGTGTGTGTGTGTGTGTGTGTGTGTGTGTGTGTGTGTGTGTGTGTGTGTGTGTGTGTGTGTGTGTTTGTGATATTCTCTCTCTACTAACACAACACAGTGTGTGTGTGTGTGTGTGTGTGTGTGTGTGTGTGTGTTTGTGATATTCTCTCTCTACTAACACAACACAGTGTGTGTGTGTGTGTGTGTGTGTGTGTGTGTGTGTGTGTGTGTGTGTGTGTGTGTGTGTGTGTGTGTGTGTGTGTAAAGTTTGGTCTCCTACAGTAAAGTTCCTCATTGCAATCCTTTTTTACATGCATGATGTTTGATTTCCGCCGATGTGAGATCAAATTGAGCCGCAAGTGTGCCTTTCATGATGCTTCTATAAAAGCTAACAAAGATGATGAAGAGAGAGAGAGAGAGAGAGAGGAGAGAGAGAAAGAGAGGAGAGAGAGGAGAGAGAGAGAGGAGAGAGAGAAAGAGAGAGAGAGAGAAAGAGGAGAGCGAGAGAGAGAAAGAGAGGAAGAAAGAAGAGAAAGAGAGAGAAAGAGAGAGGAGAGAGAAGAGAGAGAGAGAGAAGGAAATGTGAAGCGCTCTGCCACTCAGCATCCCTATCCCCAAACAACAGCCTCTCTCTCCCTGTCACTACAAATACATTAGAAATCAATTATTTATGACAGACTCAGGGACCCTTTAATCTTATCCTTTTATCCAATTAAATTGTCTAACCATTCTCAACCTCCCCCCTGCTTGCTGGGAACAGGCTTCTCTTTTTTAAAGATTCTCTCCCTTTCTTCAGTCTTCCTTACATAGACACCGCTTCTGAGGTTGGGAATAAAAGGCGAGAGAGTGTGTCAAATGTAAATGAACCCCTCCTCTCTCTCTCTCTCTCTCTCTCTCTCTCTCTCCCTCCCTCCCTCCCCCGTTCCTATTGCATTGGTTATAGAATAAGTATTTGAAGTAGAGATATTAAAACTGGTCCCTTCCATTCCTTGCTCAGAGGGACACAGGGGAACATTGGTTCGTCTTTCATGCCTCCTTTATGCAGCTTTATCCCCGGCTAAAATAATTTGTAAAAAAAAAAGAAGTTTGAAAGTATTTGGGATCATCTCCTTTTGGGATAGAAGACGATGTTGGTTTGATTGCTGTTTTATTCAGAAACCTGTTTGAAGCATTGTATCAAAATGTAAAAAAAAAAAAAATGCTTCTTAGCTCCTCGGCAGGCAGTTTTGTTCCAAATGATGTGAAGGCGTTGTCAAACACAGTTCCATGTTTGTCTGATATCATATACACTATGATTTTCAGGAGACACCATGCAGGACACTACAGCTCGTAAAGGCCTCTCTTTTGCTTTAGACAGAGTGTCTCATCTCCACCACCGCTGGATTCTATTAGGATTTAAGGCAGCACCTGTTCTCCTTGTCATTTAAGGCAGCACCTGTTCTCCTGTCATTTAAGGCAGCACCTGTTCTCCTTGTCATTTAAGGACATCACCTGTTCTCCTGTCATTTAAGGACAGCACCTGTTCTCCTTGTCATTTAAGGCAGCACCTGTTCTCCTGTCATTTAAGGCAGCACCTGTTCTCCTTGTCATTTAAGGACATCACCTGTTCTCCTGTCATTTAAGGACATCACCTGTTCTCCTGTCATTTAAGGACAGCACCTGTTCTCCTGTCATTTAAGGCAGTACCTGTTCTCCTGTCATTTAAGGCATCACCTGTTCTCCTGTCATTTAAGGACAGCACCTGTTCTCCTTGTCATTTAAGGCAGTACCTGTTCTCATGTCATTTAAGGCAGCACCTGTTCTCCTGTCATTTAAGGCAGCACCTGTTCTCCTTGTCATTTAAGGACATCACCTGTTCTCCTGTCATTTAAGGCAGTACCTGTTCTCCTGTCATTTAAGGCAGTACCTGTTCTCCTTGTCATTTAAGGCAGTACCTGTTCTCCTGTCATTTAAGGCAGCACCTGTTCTCCTGTCATTTAAGGCAGTACCTGTTCTCCTGTCATTTAAGGCAGCACCTGTTCTCCTGTCATTTAAGGCAGCACCTGTTCTCCTGTCATTTAAGGACATCACCTGTTCTCCTGTCATTTAAGGACATCACCTGTTCTCCTGTCATTTAAGGCAGCACCTGTTCTCCTGTCATTTAAGGCAGCACCTGTTCTCCTTGTCATTTAAGGCAGTACCAGTTCTCCTTGTCATTTAAGGCAGTACCTGTTCTCCTGTCATTTAAGGCAGCACCTGTTCTCCTGTCATTTAAGGACATCACCTGTTCTCCTGTCATTTAAGGCAGCAACTGTTCTCCTGTCATTTAAGGCAGCACCTGTTCTCCTTGTCATTTAAGGCAGTACCTGTTCTCCTGTCATTTAAGGCAGCACCTGTTCTCATGTCTTTTAAGGCAGCACCTGTTCTCCTGTCATTTAAGGCAGCACCTGTTCTCCTTGTCATTTAAGGACATCACCTGTTCTCCTGTCATTTAAGGCAGTACCTGTTCTCCTGTCATTTAAGGCAGTACCTGTTCTCCTTGTCATTTAAGGCAGTACCTGTTCTCCTGTCATTTAAGGCAGCACCTGTTCTCCTGTCATTTAAGGCAGCACCTGTTCTCCTGTCATTTAAGGCAGCACCTGTTCTCCTGTCATTTAAGGCAGCACCTGTTCTCCTGTCATTTAAGGCAGCACCTGTTCTCCTGTCATTTAAGGCAGCACCTGTTCTCCTTGTCATTTAAGGACCGCACCTGTTCTCCTGTCATTTAAGGACAGCACCTGTTCTCCTGTCATTTAAGGACATCACCTGTTCTCCTGTCATTTAAGGCAGCACCTGTTCTCCTGTCATTTAATACAGCACCTGTTCTCCTGTCATTTAAGGCAGCACCTGTTCTCCTTGTCATTTAAGGACATCACCTGTTCTCCTGTCATTTAAGGCAGTACCTGTTCTCCTGTCATTTAAGGCAGTACCTGTTCTCCTTGTCATTTAAGGCAGTACCTGTTCTCCTGTCATTTAAGGCAGCACCTGTTCTCCTGTCATTTAAGGCAGCACCTGTTCTCCTTGTCATTTAAGGACCGCACCTGTTCTCCTGTCATTTAATACAGCACCTGTTCTCCTGTCATTTAAGGACATCACCTGTTCTCCTGTCATTTAAGGCAGCACCTGTTCTCCTGTCATTTAATACAGCACCTGTTCTCCTGTCATTTAAGGCAGCACCTGTTCTCCTTGTCATTTAAGGACATCACCTGTTCTCCTTGTCATTTAAGGCAGCACCTGTTCTCCTTGTCATTTAAGGACATCACCTGTTCTCCTGTCATTTAAGGCAGCACCTGTTCTCATGTCATTTAAGGCAGCACCTGTTCTCCTGTCATTTAAGGCAGCACCTGTTCTCCTTGTCATTTAAGGACATCACCTGTTCTCCTGTCATTTAAGGCAGCACCTGTTCTCCTTGTCATTTAAGGACATCACCTGTTCTCATGTCATTTAAGGCAGCACCTGTTCTCCTGTCATTTAAGGCAGCACCTGTTCTCCTGTCATTTAAGGCAGCACCTGTTCTCCTGTCATTTAAGGCAGTACCTGTTCTCCTGTCATTTAAGGCAGTACCTGTTCTCCTTGTCATTTAAGGCAGTACCTGTTCTCCTTGTCATTTAAGGCAGCACCTGTTCTCCTTGTCATTTAAGGCAGCACTTGTTCTCCTTGTCATTTAAGGCAGCACCTGTTCTCATGTCATTTAAGGCAGCACCTGTTCTCCTTGTCATTTAAGGCAGCACCTGTTCTCCTGTCATTTAAGGCAGTACCTGTTCTCCTTGTCATTTAAGGCAGCACCTGTTCTCCTGTCATTTAAGGCAGCACCTGTTCTCCTGTCATTTAAGGACAGCACCTGTTCTCCTGTCATTTAAGGTAGCACCTGTTCTCCTTGTCATTTAAGGCAGCACCTGTTCTCCTGTCATTTAAGGCAGCACCTGTTCTCCTGTCATTTAAGGACAGCACCTGTTCTCCTGTCATTTAAGGCAGTACCTGTTCTCCTGTCATTTAAGGACAGCACCTGTTCTCCTGTCATTTAAGGCAGCACCTGTTCTCCTTGTCATTTAAGGCAGCACCTGTTCTCCTTGTCATTTAAGGCAGCACCTGTTCTCCTTGTCATTTAAGGCAGCACCTGTTCTCCTTGTCATTTAAGGCAGCACCTGTTCTCCTGTCATTTAAGGCAGCACCTGTTCTCCTGTCATTTAAGGCAGCACCTGTTCTCATGTCATTTAAGGCAGCACCTGTTCTCCTGTCATTTAAGGCAGCACCTGTTCCCTTGTCATTTAAGGCAGCACCTGTTCTCCTTGTCATTTAAGGCAGCACCTGTTCCCTTGTCATTTAAGGTAGCACCTGTTCTCCTTGTCATTTAAGGCAGCACCTGTTCTCCTTGTCATTTAAGGCAGCACCTGTTCTCCTGTCATTTAAGGCAGCACCTGTTCTCATGTCATTTAAGGTAGCACCTGTTCTCCTGTCATTTAAGGCAGCACCTGTTCTCCTTGTCATTTAAGGCAGCACCTGTTCCCTTGTCATTTAAGGTAGCACCTGTTCTCCTTGTCATTTAAGGCAGCACCTGTTCTCATGTCATTTAAGGCAGTACCTGTTCCCCTGTCATTTAAGGACATCACCTGTTCTCCTGTCATTTAAGGCAGCACCTGTTCTCCTTGTCATTTAAGGACAGCACCTGTTCTCCTGTCATTTAAGGCAGCACCTGTTCTCCTTGTCATTTAAGGCAGTACCTGTTCTCCTGTCATTTAAGGCAGCACCTGTTCTCCTGTCATTTAAGGACAGCACCTGTTCTCCTGTCATTTAAGGCAGCACCTGTTCTCCTGTCATTTAAGGCAGCACCTGTTCTCCTGTCATTTAAGGACAGCACCTGTTCTCCTGTCATTTAATACAGCACCTGTTCTCCATGTCATTTAAGGCAGCACCTGTTCTCATGTCATTTAATACAGCACCTGTTCTCCATGTCATTTAAGGCAGCACCTGTTCTCATGTCATTTAATACAGTACCTGTTCTCCTGTCATTTAATGCAGCACCTGTTCTCCTGTCATTTAAGGCAGCACCTGTTCTCCTTGTCATTTAAGGCAGTACCTGTTCTCCTGTCATTTAAGGCAGCACCTGTTCTCCTGTCATTTAAGGCAGCACCTGTTCTCCTGTCATTTAAGGCAGCACCTGTTCTCCTGTCATTTAAGGCAGTACCTGTTCTCCTGTCATTTAAGGACAGCACCTGTTCTCCTGTCATTTAAGGCAGCACCTGTTCTCCTGTCATTTAAGGCAGCACCTGTTCTCCTGTCATTTAAGGACAGCACCTGTTCTCCTGTCATTTAAGGCAGTACCTGTTCTCCTGTCATTTAAGGCAGCACCTGTTCTCCTGTCATTTAAGGCAGCACCTGTTCTCCTGTCATTTAAGGCAGCACCTGTTCTCCTGTCATTTAAGGCAGCACCTGTTCTCCTGTCATTTAAGGCAGCACCTGTTCTCCTTGTCATTTAAGGCAGCACCTGCTCTCCTGTCATTTAAGGCAGCACCTGTTCTCCTGTCATTTAAGGCAGTACCTGTTCTCCTGTCATTTAAGGACATCACCTGTTCTCCTGTCATTTAAGGCAGTACCTGTTCTCCTGTCATTTAAGGCAGTACCTGTTCTCCTGTCATTTAAGGCAGTACCTGTTCTCCTTGTCATTTAAGGCAGCACCTGTTCTCCTGTCATTTAAGGCAGCACCTGTTCTCCTGTCATTTAAGGCAGTACCTGTTCTCCTGTCATTTAAGGACATCACCTATTGTCCTGTCATTTAAGGCAGTACCTGTTCTCCTGTCATTTAAGGCAGTACCTGTTCTCCTGTCATTTAAGGCAGTACCTGTTCTCCTTGTCATTTAAGGCAGCACCTGTTCTCCTGTCATTTAAGGCAGTACCTGTTCTCCTTGTCATTTAAGGCAGTACCTGTTCTCCTTGTCATTTAAGGCAGCACCTGTTCTCCTGTCATTTAAGGCAGCACCTGTTCTCCTTGTCATTTAAGGCAGCACCTGTTCTCCTGTCATTTAAGGCAGCACCTGTTCTCCTGTCATTTAAGGACAGCACCTGTTCTCCTGTCATTTAAGGTAGCACCTGTTCTCCTTGTCATTTAAGGCAGCACCTGTTCTCCTGTCATTTAAGGCAGCACCTGTTCTCCTGTCATTTAAGGACAGCACCTGTTCTCCTGTCATTTAAGGCAGTACCTGTTCTCCTGTCATTTAAGGACAGCACCTGTTCTCCTGTCATTTAAGGCAGCACCTGTTCTCCTTGTCATTTAAGGCAGCACCTGTTCTCCTTGTCATTTAAGGCAGCACCTGTTCTCCTTGTCATTTAAGGCAGCACCTGTTCTCCTTGTCATTTAAGGCAGCACCTGTTCTCCTGTCATTTAAGGCAGCACCTGTTCTCCTGTCATTTAAGGCAGCACCTGTTCTCATGTCATTTAAGGCAGCACCTGTTCTCCTGTCATTTAAGGCAGCACCTGTTCCCTTGTCATTTAAGGCAGCACCTGTTCTCCTTGTCATTTAAGGCAGCACCTGTTCCCTTGTCATTTAAGGTAGCACCTGTTCTCCTTGTCATTTAAGGCAGCACCTGTTCTCCTTGTCATTTAAGGCAGCACCTGTTCTCCTGTCATTTAAGGCAGCACCTGTTCTCATGTCATTTAAGGTAGCACCTGTTCTCCTGTCATTTAAGGCAGCACCTGTTCTCCTTGTCATTTAAGGCAGCACCTGTTCCCTTGTCATTTAAGGTAGCACCTGTTCTCCTTGTCATTTAAGGCAGCACCTGTTCTCATGTCATTTAAGGCAGTACCTGTTCCCCTGTCATTTAAGGACATCACCTGTTCTCCTGTCATTTAAGGCAGCACCTGTTCTCCTTGTCATTTAAGGACAGCACCTGTTCTCCTTGTCATTTAAGGACAGCACCTGTTCTCCTGTCATTTAAGGCAGCACCTGTTCTCCTTGTCATTTAAGGCAGTACCTGTTCTCCTGTCATTTAAGGCAGCACCTGTTCTCCTGTCATTTAAGGACAGCACCTGTTCTCCTGTCATTTAAGGCAGCACCTGTTCTCCTGTCATTTAAGGCAGCACCTGTTCTCCTGTCATTTAAGGACAGCACCTGTTCTCCTGTCATTTAATACAGCACCTGTTCTCCATGTCATTTAAGGCAGCACCTGTTCTCATGTCATTTAATACAGCACCTGTTCTCCATGTCATTTAAGGCAGCACCTGTTCTCATGTCATTTAATACAGTACCTGTTCTCCTGTCATTTAATACAGCACCTGTTCTCCTGTCATTTAAGGCAGCACCTGTTCTCCTTGTCATTTAAGGCAGTACCTGTTCTCCTGTCATTTAAGGCAGCACCTGTTCTCCTGTCATTTAAGGCAGCACCTGTTCTCCTGTCATTTAAGGCAGTACCTGTTCTCCTGTCATTTAAGGACAGCACCTGTTCTCCTGTCATTTAAGGCAGCACCTGTTCTCCTGTCATTTAAGGCAGCACCTGTTCTCCTGTCATTTAAGGACAGCACCTGTTCTCCTGTCATTTAAGGCAGTACCTGTTCTCCTGTCATTTAAGGCAGCACCTGTTCTCCTGTCATTTAAGGCAGCACCTGTTCTCCTGTCATTTAAGGCAGCACCTGTTCTCCTGTCATTTAAGGCAGCACCTGTTCTCCTGTCATTTAAGGCAGCACCTGTTCTCCTTGTCATTTAAGGCAGCACCTGCTCTCCTGTCATTTAAGGCAGCACCTGTTCTCCTGTCATTTAAGGCAGCACCTGTTCTCCATGTCATTTAAGGCAGCACCTGTTCTCCTGTCATTTAAGGCAGCACCTGTTCTCCTGTCATTTAAGGCAGCACCTGTTCTCCTGTCATTTAAGGCAGCACCTGTTCTCATGTCATTTAAGGCAGCACCTGTTCTCCTGTCATTTAAGGACATCACCTGTTCTCCTGTCATTTAAGGACATCACCTGTTCTCCTGTCATTTAAGGCAGCACCTGTTCTCCTGTCATTTAAGGCAGCACCTGTTCTCCTGTCATTTAAGGCAGCACCTGTTCTCCTTGTCATTTAAGGCAGCACCTGCTCTCCTGTCATTTAAGGCAGCACCTGTTCTCCTGTCATTTAAGGCAGTACCTGTTCTCCTGTCATTTAAGGACATCACCTGTTCTCCTGTCATTTAAGGCAGTACCTGTTCTCCTGTCATTTAAGGCAGTACCTGTTCTCCTGTCATTTAAGGCAGTACCTGTTCTCCTTGTCATTTAAGGCAGCACCTGTTCTCCTGTCATTTAAGGCAGCACCTGTTCTCCTGTCATTTAAGGCAGTACCTGTTCTCCTGTCATTTAAGGACATCACCTGTTCTCCTGTCATTTAAGGCAGTACCTGTTCTCCTGTCATTTAAGGCAGTACCTGTTCTCCTGTCATTTAAGGCAGTACCTGTTCTCCTTGTCATTTAAGGCAGCACCTGTTCTCCTGTCATTTAAGGCAGTACCTGTTCTCCTTGTCATTTAAGGCAGTACCTGTTCTCCTTGTCATTTAAGGCAGCACCTGTTCTCCTGTCATTTAAGGCAGCACCTGTTCTCCTTGTCATTTAAGGCAGCACCTGTTCTCCTGTCATTTAAGGCAGCACCTGTTCTCCTGTCATTTAAGGACATCACCTGTTCTCCTGTCATTTAAGGCAGTACCTGTTCTCCTGTCATTTAAGGCAGCACCTGTTCTCCTTGTCATTTAAGGCAGCACCTGTTCTCCTTGTCATTTAAGGACATCACCTGTTCTCCTGTCATTTAAGGCAGCACCTGTTCTCCTTGTCATTTAAGGACAGCACCTGTTCTCCTGTCATTTAAGGCAGCACCTGTTCTCCTTGTCATTTAAGGACATCACCTGTTCTCCTGTCATTTAAGGCAGCACCTGTTCTCCTGTCATTTAAGGCAGCACCTGTTCTCATGTCATTTAAGGCAGCACCTGTTCTCCTGTCATTTAAGGACATCACCTGTTCTCCTTGTCATTTAAGGCAGCACCTGTTCTCCTGTCATTTAAGGACAGCACCTGTTCTCCTGTCATTTAAGGACAGCACCTTTTCTCCTTGTCATTTAAGGCAGCACCTGTTCTCCTTGTCATTTAAGGACAGCACCTGTTCTCCTGTCATTTAAGGACATCACCTGTTCTCCTTGTCATTTAAGGCAGCACCTGTTCTCATGTCATTTAAGGCAGCACCTGTTCTCATGTCATTTAAGGCAGCACCTGTTCTCCTGTCATTTAAGGCAGCACCTGTTCTCATGTCATTTAAGGCAGCACCTGTTCTCCTGTCATTTAAGGCATCACCTGTTCTCCTGTCATTGTTTGCTTCAGCCATTTGATAAGTGGCAGAGGAGGGCATTCCGGTTCTTCAGTAGGACATATTGAGGATACGTGCCAGGGTCTGGCGTAGTGGTTAGTCCCCCAGACTCCCTGGTGAGTCTCCTCTCAGCCCTTCCCCTCTGTACATACGTGTCCCTCTACATTCTGACTATCACTGTCCAGAAAACAATTAAATACTAACAAATATATACCTATCAAAAAAGTATATATTGAGGATAAATAATCCATTACTAGTTGCATTTCCATGTCTTGCACACTCTCTGAACATCACAATAATCTGCAAATATCCAAACATCACAATATTCTGCATGAAATCTACAAAATCAGAAGTATGCTGTGAAGAACTGCCTCTGTAGACTGAGGCTTGCTTTACTGTTTTATTTAACCTTTATTTAACGAGGCAAGTCAGTTAAGAACAAATTATTATTTACAATGACGGCCTACTGAGGAACAGTGGGTTAAATGGGGAAGAACAACTGACTTTGTCTACCTTGTCAGCTCGGGGATTTGATCTTGCAACCTTTCGTTTTGCTAGTCCACCGCTCTAACCGCTAGGCTACTTTACCTCAACAGGAGTATCACTTTCGTCTAGGAGAGAAGTGGATGCATTATTTACTTATGTCTACACACTGTCTGTCTGAACAGTCTGGTGTAAATGCTGTCTGTCTGAACAGTCTGGTATAAATGCTGTCTGTCTGAACAGTCTGGTATAAATACTGTCTGTCTGAACAGTCTGGTATAGATACTGTCTGTCTGAACAGTCTGGTATAAATACTGTCTATCTGAACAGTCTGGTATAAATACTGTCTGTCTGAACAGTCTGGTATAAATACTGTCTGTCTGAACAGTCTGGTATAAATACTGTCTGTCTGAACAGTCTGGTATAGATACTGTCTGTCTGAACAGTCTGGTATAAATACTGTCTGTCTGAACAGTCTGGTATAAATACTGTCTGTCTGAACAGTCTGGTATAAATACTGTCTGTCTGAACAGTCTGGTATAAATACTGTCTGTCTGAACAGTCTGGTATAAATACTGTCTGTCTGAACAGTCTGGTATAAATACTGTCTGTCTGAACAGTCTCGTGTAAATACTGTCTGTCTGAACAGTCTGGTATAAATACTGTCTGTCTGAACAGAATGCTGTCTTGCAGGAGGCCATGACCTATTTGTTGTATATTCCTGCTGACTCCTTATGCAAGGCATGATTAAAAGGTTGTGTGTGTGTGCGTGTGTGTGTGCATGTGTGTGTGTGTTTAAGTGTGATTAAAAGGTTGTGTATTTACATAAGAGCATGTATGTTTAGGCCTATTTTAGTGATGATTATGTAACCCTGACAGAGTGAGTGGGGCGATGCATGTCCTCCATCTCCTCATCTCCTCCCTCTCTCCTCATCTCCCTCATCTCCTCCCTCTCTCCTCATCTCCTCCCCTCCTCTCCTCCCTCTCTACTCATCTCCTCCCCCTCTCCTCTCGTTCCTTTCCCCTCTCTGTTCTCTCTCCTCTACTCTACTCCTCATTTCCTCTCCTCTTTCTCCTCCTCTCCTCTCTCTCCTCTCTCTCCTCTCTCTCCTCCTCCCCTCCTCTCCGACCTCTCCTCTCTCCTCATCTCCTCCCCTCCTCTCCTCCTCTCCTCCCTTTCCTCTCTCTCCTCTTCTCCTCTCTCTCCTCTTCTCCTCTCTCTCCTACCTCTCCTCATCTCATCCCCTCCTCTCCTACCTCTCCTCTCTCCTCATCTCCTCCCCTCCTCTCCGACCTCTCCTCCTCTCCTCAATACCCCATAACGACAAACCAAAAACAGGTTTTTAGAAATTTTTGAAAATGTATATAAAAAACAAAAAACTGAAATATCACATTTACATAAGTATTCAGACCCTTTACTCAGTACTTTGTTGAAGCACCTTTGGCAGCAATTACGGCCTTGAGTCTTCTTGGGTATGACGCTACAAGCTTGGCACCCCTGTATTTGGGGAGTTTCTCCCATTCTTCTCTGCAGATCCTCTCAAGCTCTGTCAGGTTGGATGGGGAGCGTCGCTGCACAGCTATTTTCAGGTCTCTCCAGAGATGTTCGATCGGGTTCAAGTCCGGGCTTTGGCTGGGCCACGAAAGGACATTCTGACGTCCTGAGCGCTCTGGAGCAGGTTTTCATTAAGGATCTCTCTGTTCTTTGCTCCATTCATCTTTCCCTCGATCCTGACTAGTCGCACAGTCCCTGTCGCCTAAAAACATCCCCACAGCATGATGCTACCACCACCATGCTTCACCGTAGGGATGGTGCCAGGTTTCCTCCAGAAGTTACGCTTGGCATTCAGGCCAAATAGTTCAATCTTGGTTTCATCAGACCAGAGAATCTTGTTTCTCATGGTCTGAGAGTCCTTTAGGTGCCTTTTGGCAAACTCCAAGCGATCTGTCATGTGCCTTTTACTGAGGAGTGGCTTCCGTCTGGCCACTCTACCATAAAGGCCTGATTGGTGGAGTGCTGCAGAGATGGTTGTCCTACTGGAAGGTTCTCCCATCTCCACAGAGGAAACCTGGAGCTCTGTCAGAGTAGCCATCGGGTTCTTGGTCAGCTCCCTGACCAAGGCCCTTCTCCCCTGATTGCTCAGTTTGGCCGGGCGGCCAGCTCTAGGGAGAGTCTTGGTGGTTCAGAACTTCTTCCATTTAAGAATGATGGAGGCCACTGTGTTCTTGGGGACCTTCAATGCTGCAGAAATGTTTTGGTACCCTTCCCCAGATCTGTGCCTCGACACAATCCTCTCTCTGAGCTCTACGAACAATTCCTTCGACCTCATGGCTTGGTTTGTGCACTGACATGCACTGTCAACTGTAGGACCTTATATAGACAGGTGTGTGCCTTTCCAAATCATGTCCAATCAATTGAATTTACCACAGGTGGACTCCAATCAAGTTGTAGAGACATCTCAAGGGTGATCAATGGAACATTTCGAAGTCTCATAGCAAAGGGTCTGAATACTTATGTAGATAAGGTATATCTGTTTTTTATTTTTAATATAACTCACTACTTATACGTTTACGCTTTCAGAAAGTTTTCATACCCCTTGACTTATTCTATATTTTGTTGTGTTCCAGCCTGAATTCAACATGGATTAAATATATAAAACATTTTCACCAATCTACACACAATACCCCATAATGACAAAGTGAAAACATGTTTTTAGAAATGTTTTGCAATTTTATTGAAAATGAAATACAGAAATATCTAATTGACATAAGTATTCACACCTCTGAGTCAATACTATTAGAATCACCTTTGGCAGCGATTATCTTTCTAGGTGAGTGTCTCTAAGAGCTTTTCACACCTGGGTTTTACAATATTTACACATTACTCTTTTCTAAAGTCTTCAAGCGGCAGCGTAGCCTAGTGGTTAGAGTGTAGGGGCGGTAGGTAGCCTAGTGGTTAGAGTGTAGGGGCGGCAGGTAGCCTAGTGGTTAGAGTGTAGAGGCGGTAGGTAGCCTAGTGGTTAGAGTGTAGAGGCGGTAGGTAGCCTAGTGGTTAGAGTGTAGGGGCGGTAGGTAGCCTAGTGGTTAGAGTGTAGGGGCGGTAGGTAGCCTAGTGGTTAGAGTGTAGGGGCGGTAGGTAGCCTAGTGGTTAGAGTGTAGGGGCGGTAGGTAGCCTAGTGGTTAGAGTGTAGGGGCGGTAGGTAGCCTAGTGGTTAGAGTGTAGGGGCGGCAGGTAGCCTAGTGGTTAGAGTGTAGAGGCGGTAGGTAGCCTAGTGGTTAGAGCGTTGGACTAGTAACCGAAAGGTTGCAAGATCGAATCCCCGAGCTGACAAGGTACAACTCTGTCGTTCTGCCCCTGAACAAGGCAGTTAACCCACTGTTCCTAGGCCGTCATTGAAAATAAGAATTTGTTCTTAACTGACTTGCCTAGTTAAATAAAGGTACAATAAAAGCTCTGTCAAGTTGGTTGTTGATCATTGCCAGATGTTTTCAAGCCGATTTGAGTCAAAACTAACTAGGAAACTCAGGAATTATCATGACCCAGATGCAGACACAGGAGGCAGATAGTTTGATTCTCAGAATATTTATTATAACATAGGGGCAGGTAAAGGGCAGGTCGAGGGCAGTCAGAGGTTCGTAATCCAAGGCAGAGTCAATCAGGGACAGAACGGCAGGCGGGCTCAGGGTCAGGACAGGCATAAAGGTCAAAACCGGGAAGACTATAAAACAAGAACTTGAGAACTGGTAACACACTGGAAACACGCTGGTAAGACCTGACCAAACAAGACGAACTAGTAACAAACAAACAGAAAACGCAGGTATAAATACACAGGGGAATATAGGAGACACCTGGTGGGGGGTGGAGACAAGAACAAGACAGGTGAAACAGGGTGAGACGCCTGGTGGGGGGTGGAGACAAGAACAAGACAGGTGAAACAGGGTGGGACACCTGGTGGGGGGTGGAGACAAGAACAAGACAGGTGAAACAGATCAGGGTGAGACACCTGGTGGGGGGTGGAGACAAGAACTAGACAGGTGAAACAGGGTGGGACACCTGGTGGGGGGTGGAGACAAGAACAAGACAGGTGAAACAGGGTGAGACACCTGGTGGGGGGTGGAGACAAGAACTAGACAGGTGAAACAGGGTGAGACACCTGGTGGGGGGTGGAGACAAGAACAAGACAGGTGAAACAGGGTAAGACACCTGGTGGGGGGTGGAGACAAGAACAAGACAGGTGAAACAGATCAGGGTGAGACACCTGGTGGGGGGTGGAGACAAGAACTAGACAGGTGGAACAGGGTGAGACACCTGGTGGGGGGTGGAGACAAGAACAAGACAGGTGAAACAGGGTGAGACACCTGGTGGGGGGTGGAGACAAGAACAAGACAGGTGAAACAGATCAGGGTGGGACACCTGGTGGGGGGTGGAGACAAGAACAAGACAGGTGAAACAGGGTGGGACACCTGGTGGGGGGTGGAGACAAGAACAAGACATGTGAAACAGATCAGGGTGGGACACCTGGTGGGGGGTGGAGACAAGAACAAGACAGGTGAAACAGGGTGAGACACCTGGTGGGGGGTGGAGACAGGAACAAGACAGGTGAAACAGGGTGGGACACCTGGTGGGGGGTGGAGACAAGAACAAGACAGGTGAAACAGATCAGGGTGAGACACCTGGTGGGGGGTGGAGACAAGAACAAGACAGGTGAAACAGGGTGGGACACCTGGTGGGGGGTGGAGACAAGAACAAGACAGGTGAAACAGATCAGGGTGAGACACCTGGTGGGGGGTGGAGACAAGAACAAGACAGGTGAAACAGGGTGGGACACCTGGTGGGGGGTGGAGACAAGAACAAGACAGGTGAAACAGATCAGGGTGAGACACCTGGTGGGGGGTGGAGACAAGAACTAGACAGGTGGAACAGGGTGAGACACCTGGTGGGGGGTGGAGACAAGAACAAGACAGGTGAAACAGGGTGGGACACCTGGTGGGGGGTGGAGACAAGAACAAGACAGGTGAAACAGATCAGGGTGGGACACCTGGTGGGGGGTGGAGACAAGAACAAGACAGGTGAAACAGGGTGAGACACCTGGTGGGGGGTGGAGACAAGAACAAGACATGTGAAACAGATCAGGGTGAGACACCTGGTGGGGGGTGGAGACAAGAACAAGACAGGTGAAACAGGGTGGGACACCTGGTGGGGGGTGGAGACAAGAACAAGACAGGTGAAACAGGGTGGGACACCTCGTGGGGGGTGGAGACAAGAACAAGACAGGTGAAACAGGGTGAGACACCTGGTGGGGGGTGGAGACAGGAACAAGACAGGTGAAACAGGGTGGGACACCTGGTGGGGGGTGGAGACAAGAACAAGACAGGTGAAACAGATCAGGGTGAGACACCTGGTGGGGGGTGGAGACAAGAACAAGACAGGTGAAACAGGGTGGGACACCTGGTGGGGGGTGGAGACAAGAACAAGACAGGTGAAACAGGGTGGGACACCTGGTGGGGGGTGGAGACAAGAACAAGACAGGTGAAACAGATCAGGGTGAGACACCTGGTGGGGGGTGGAGACAAGAACAAGACAGGTGAAACAGGGTGAGACGCCTGGTGGGGGGTGGAGACAAGAACAAGACAGGTGAAACAGATCAGGGTGAGACACCTGGTGGGGGGTGGAGACAAGAACAAGACAGGTGAAACAGATCAGGGTGAGACACCTGGTGGGGGGTGGAGACAAGAACAAGACAGGTGAAACAGATCAGGGTGTGACAGGAACTTTCATGTCGTCTTGGCAACTCCATTGTTCCTGTACTTACAGACACACCCATAACATGATGCAGCCACCGCTATGCTTGAAAATATGGAGAGTGGTACTCAGTAATGTGTTGTATTGGATTTGCCCCAAACTTAAATCAAATCGGTCACGTACACACGGTTAGCAGATGTTAATGCGAGTGTAATGAAATGCTTGTGCTTCTAGTTCCGACAATGCAGTAATATCTAACAAGTAATCTAACAATTCCCCAACAACTACCTAATACACATAATACACACAAATCTAAAGGGGTGAATGAGAATATATACATGTAAATATATGGATGAGCGATGGCCGAGCAGCATAGGCAAGGTGCAGTAGATGGTATAAAATACAGTATATACATATGATATGAGTAATGTAAGATATGTAAACATTATTTAAAGTGACATTGTTTAAAGTGACTAGTGATCCATTTATTAAAATGGCCAGTGATTGGGTCTCAATGTAGGCAGCAGCCTCTCTGAGTTAGTGATGGCTGTTCAGCAGTCTGATGGCCTTGAGATAGAAGCTGTTCTTCAGTCTCTCTGTCCCAGCTTTTGTATTCAGGGCATAAAGTTAATTTCTTTGTAATTTTCTTTTGCAGTTTTGTGCCCTGTTGCAAACAGGAAGTACATTTTGGAATATTCAATATGTAACAATAGGTGCCCTTCTTTGCGAGGCATTGGAAAACCTCTCTAGTCTTTGTGGTTGTGTTTGAAATCTACTGCTGGACTGAGGGACCTCACAGATAATTGTATGTGTGGGGTACAGAGATGAGGAAGTCTGTTAAAAAATAATTTTAAAAAACTATTATTGCACACAGAGTGAGTCCGTGCAACTTATTATGTGACTTGTTAAAGCATTTCATAGGATTGTTTTACGCTTTATCCTGTGAAACTGGAGGATCATCCACTTACAAGGCCTCAAGCTTTATTTATTGTCAACATGATTGACTTTTACACAACGAAGTGGAAATACTTGTGGAATATGTTAATATTTTACATACGATGCATATGGATTAATGAACAGCGCAAACTGGCTCTAACCAGAGTAGAAAGAGGAGTGGGAGGCCCCGGTGCACAACTGAGCAAGAAGACAAGTACATTAGAGTGTCTAGTTTGAGAAACAGACGCCTCACAAGTCCTCAACTGGCAGCTTCATTAAATAGTACCCGCAAAACACCAGTCTCAACGTCAACAGTGAAGAGGCGACTCCGGGATGCTGGCCTTCTAGGAATAGTTCCTCTGTCCAGTGTCTGTGTTCTTTTGCCCATCTTAATCTTTTATTTTTATTTGCCAGTCTGAGATATGTTACTGTGTGCGAAAGTATTCAGCCCCCTTGGCATGTTTCCTGTTTTTTAGCTTGATGGCCAAAAAGCTCAATTTTAGTCTCATCTGATCAGAGTACCTTCTTCCAAATGTTGGGGGAGTCTCCCACATGCCTTTTTGCGAACACCAAATGTGTTTGCTTATTTTTTCTTTAAGCAATGGCTTTTTTCTGCCCACTCTTACGTAAAGCCCAGCTCTGTGGAGTGTACAGCTTAAAGTGGTCGTATGGACAGATACTCCAATCTCCGCTGTGGAGCTTTGCAGCTCCTTCAGGGTTATCTTTGGTCTCTTTGTTGCCTTTCTGATTAATGCCCTCCTTGCCTGGTCTGTGAGTTTTGGTGGGCGGCCCTCTCTTGGCAGGTTTGTGTGGTGCCATATTCTTTCCATTTTTTAATAATGGATTTAAGGGTGCTCCGTGGGATGTTCAAAGTTTCTGATATTTCTTTATAACCCAACCCAGATCTGTACTTCTCCACAACTTTGTCCCTGACCTGTTTGGAGAGCTCCTTGGTCTTCATGGTGCCGCTTGCTTGGTGGTGCCCCTTGCTTAGTGGTGTTATAGACTCTGGGGCCTTTCAGAACAGGTGTATACAGTTGAAGTCGGAAGTTTACATGCACCTTAGCCAAATACATTTAAACTCAGTTATTCACAATTCCTTACATTCAATCCTAGTAAAAATTCCCTGTCTTAGGTCAGTTAGGATCACCACTTTATTTTAAGAATGTGAAATGTCAGAATAATAGTAGAGAGTGATTTTTTTAGCTTTTATTTCTTTCATCACATTCCCAATTGGTCAGAAGTTTATAGACACTCAATTAGTATTTGGTAGCATTGCCTTTAAATTGTTTAACTTAGGTCAAACGTTTCGGGTAGCCTTCCACAAGCTTCCCACAATAAGTTGGGTGAATGTTGGCCCATTCCTCCTGACAGAGCTGGTGTAACTGAGTCAGGTTTGTAGGCCTCCTTGCTCGCACACACGTTTTCAGTTCTGCCCACAAATGTTCAATGGGATTGAGGTCAGGGCTTTGTGATGGCCACTCCAATACCTTGACTTTGTTGTCCTTAAGCCATTTTGCCACAACTTTGGAAGTATGCTTGGGGTCATTGTCCATTTGGAAGACCCATTTGCGACCAAGCTTTAACTTCCTGACTGATGTCTTGAGTTGTTGCTTCAATATATCCACATCATTTTCCTCCCTCATGATGCCATCTATTTTGTGAAGTGCACCAGTCCCTCATGCAGCAAAGCACCCCCACAACATGATGCTGCCACCCTGTGCTTCACGGTTGGGATGGTGTTCTTCGGCTTGCAAGCCTTCCTCTTTTTCCTCCAAACATAACAATGGTCATTATGGCCAAACAGTTTTATTTTTGTTTCATCAGACCAGAGGACATTTCACCAAAAAGTACGATGTTTGTCCCCATGGGCAGTTGCGAATTCGTAGTCTGGCTTTTTTATGACAGTTTTGGAGCAGTGGCTTCTTCCTTGCTGAGTGGCCTTTCAGGTTATGTCGATATAGGACTTGTTTTACTGTGGATGTAGATACTTTTGTATCTGTTTCCTCCAGCAGCTTTACAAGGTCTTTTGCAGTTGTTCTGGGAGTGATTTGCACTTTTCGCACCAATGTACGTTCATCTCTAGGAGACAGAACGCGTCTCCTTCCTGAGCGGTATGACGGCTGCGTGGTCCCATGGTGTTTATACTTGCGTACTATTGTTTGTACAGATGAACGTGGTACCTTCAGGCGTTTGGAAATTGCTCCCAAGGATGAACCAGACTTGTGGAGGTCTACAATTTTTTTTCTGCGGTCTTGGCTGATTTCTTTTGATTTTCCCATGATGCAAAGCAAAGAGGCACTGAGTTTGAAGGTAGGCCTTGAAATACATCCACAGGTACACCTCCAAATGACTCAAATGATGTCAGTTAGCCTATCAGAAGCTTCTAAAGCCATGACATCATTTTCTGGAATTTTCCAAGCTGTTTAAAGGCACAGTCAACTTAGCGTATGTAAACTTCTGACCCACTGGAATTGTGATACAGTGAATTATGAGTGAAATAATCTGTCTGTAAACAATTATTGGAAAAATGACTTGTGTCATGCACAAAGTAGATGTCCTAACCGACTTGCCAAAACTATAGTTTGTTAACAAGAAATGTGTGGAGTGGTTGAAAAACTAGTTTTAATGACTCCAACCTAAGTGTATGTAAACTTCCCACTTCAACTGTATATACTCATTAAGTATGTAGTATACAGTATGTAAGTATGGGTGTTCGAACACAGCTTAGGTGAATCCAGGTGAAAGCTATGATCCCTTATTGATGTCACTTCAATCAGTGTAGATGAAGGAGAGGAGACGGGTTAAAGAAGGATTTTTAAGCCTTGAGACAATTGAGACATGGATTGTGTATGTGTGTCATTGAGAGGGCGAATTGGCAAGACAAAATATTGAAGTGCCTTTGAACGGGGTATGATACAGTATTAGGTGCCAGGCGCACCGGTTTGTGCCAAGAACTGCAACGAGTCTGAGTTTCTCACGCTCAACAGTTTCCCGTGTGTATCAAGAATGGTCCACCACCCAATGAACATCCTGCCAACTTGACACAACTGTGGGAAGCATTGGAGTCAACATGGGTCAGCATCTTGTAGAGTCCATGCCCGATGAATTGAGGCTGTTCTGAGGGTAAAAGGGGGGTACAACACAATATCAGGACGCTGTTCCTAATGTTTTGTACACTCAGCGTATGTGTATATGTGTGTATGACTGTGCACAGCATGCACTTACACACACACACACACAAATAACTATCTCACACACACACAAATAACTATCTCACACACACACAAATAACCCTCTCACACACACACACAAATAACTATCTCACACACACACAAATAACTATCTCACACACACATACATAGTGCATAAACATAAACACAAATAGCTCCTCAGGGCACCTAGCGATCACGAGCCACCAAAAGCAAGGTTTCCTTCTGGCTGTTTAAAGTGGGAGCTCTGTGGGACACGTTGGCTGTTTAAAGTGGGAGCCCTGTGGGACACGTTGGCTGTTTAAAGTGGGAGCCCTGTGGGACACGTTGGCTGTTTAAAGTGGGAGCCCTGTGGGACACGTTGGCTGTTTAAAGTGGGAGCCCTGTAGGACACGTTGTCTGTTTAAAGTGGGAGCCCTGTGGGACACGTTGGCTGTTTAAAGTGGGAGCCCTGTGGGACACGTTGGCTGTTTAAAGTGGGAGCCCTGTGGGACACGTTGGCTGTTTAAAGTGGGAGGCCTGTGGGACACGTTGGCTGTTTAAAGTGGGAGCTCTGTGGGACACGTTGGCTGTTTAAAGTGGGAGCTCTGTGGGACACGTTGGGCGCTCTTATCCACTCACTGAAGATGTCCTGTGATCTGAAGACTATAACAGTCTCTCTCTCTCTCACTCTCTCTCTTTCTCTCTCTCTCTCTCTCTGCCCTCTCTTTCTCTCTCTCTCTCTCTCTCTCTCTCTCTCTCTCTCTCTCTCTCTCTCTCTCTCTCTGCCCTCTCTTTATTTCTCTCCATCTCCCCCCTCTCTCTCCTTCCCTCTGGCTCTCTGAAGTGATTACCAGCCTGTGATTCCATTGACACCCACACATCCCCCCGAGACGCGCCATCTCTAGTTTGTTTAATCTCCCGTACCGTTCTCATAGCGTACAGTAGGTAACGCAGCCTCTGTAATTGAGGTGTGTGTGTGTGTGTGTGTGTGTGTGTGTGTGTGTGTGTGTGTGTGTGTGTGTGTGTGTGTGTGTGTGTGTCTCAGTAAGTGAGATGCAGATAGAAGGCTGGTGGAACCAGATGAAACCAGATAGCTGGGTCTGTTAGTTTAAAGGGTGTTTTAGGATTTATAACAATAGTTTAGAGAGTAGTGAACGTCTGAGCAGTGAACGTCCTCTGATATCCTAGAGCAGGGATGGGCATCTTTGATGGGGGTGGGGCCACAAAGAACCGGAACTCATCATAAGGGGCCACAGTGGCTCGTGAGTCTGCTTACCCAGACTACATCCTAGAGACTACATCCCAGAGACTACATCCTAGACTACATCCCAGAGACTACATCCTAGACTACATGCTAGAGTCTATTCCAGAAACCTCATCCCAGAGACTACATGCTAGAGACTACATCCTAGACTACATCCTAGACTACATCCCAGCGACTACATGCTAGAGACTACATCCCAGAGACTACATCCTAGAGACTACATCCCAGAGACTACATCCCAGAGACTACATCCCAGCGACTACATGCTAGAGACTACATCCCAGAGACTACATCCTAGAGACTACATCCTAGAGACTACATCCTAGACTACATCCCAGAGACTACATCCCAGAGACTACATCCTAGACTACATCCCAGAGACTACATCCCAGAGACTACATCCTAGAGACTACATGCTAGAGACTACATCCCAGAGACTACATCCTAGAGACTACATGCTAGAGACTACATCCCAGAGACTACATCCTAGAGACTACATCCTAGACTACATCCCAGAGACTACATCCCAGAGACTACATCCCAGAGACTACATCCTAGACTACATACTAGAGACTACATCCCAGAGACTACATCCCAGAGACTACATCCCAGAGACTACATCCTAGACTACATCCTAGACTACATCCTAGAGACTACATCCCAGAGACTACATCCTAGACTACATCCTAGACTACATCCTAGACTACATCACAGAGACTACATCCCAGAGACTACATCCTAGACTACATCCTAGACTACATCCTAGACTACATGCTAGAGACTATCCCAGAGACTACATCCTAGACTACATGCTAGAGACTATCCCAGAGACTACATCCCAGAGACTACATCCCAGAGACCACATCCCAGACTACATCCTAGACTACATGCTAGAGACTATCCCAGAGACTACATCCTAGACTACATCCTAGACTACATGCTAGAGACTATCCCAGAGACTACATCCCAGAGACTATCCCAGAGACTACATCCCAGAGACTATCCCAGAGACTACATCCTAGACTACATGCTAGAGTCTATTCCAGAAACCTCATCCCAGAGACTACATGCTAGAGACTACATCCCAGAGACTACATCCTAGACTACATCCCAGAGACTACATCCTAGACTACATCCCAGAGACTACATCCTAGACTACATCCCAGAGACTACATCCCAGAGACTACATGCTAGACTACATCCCAGAGACTACATCCTAGACTACATCCTAGACTACATCCTAGACTACATGCTAGACTACATCCTAGACTACATGCTAGAGTCTATTCCAGAAACCTCATCCCAGAGACTACATCCCAGAGACTACATCCTAGACTACATCCTAGACTACATCCTAGACTACATCCCAGAGACTACATCCCAGAGACTACATCCTAGACTACATCCTAGACTACATCCCAGAGACTACATCCTAGACTACATCCTAGACTACATCCTAGACTACATCCTAGACTACATCCTAGACTACATCCCAGAGACTACATCCTAGACTACATCCTAGACTACATTCTAGACTACATCCCAGAGACTACATCGCAGAGACTACATCCCAGAGACTACATCCTAGACTACATCCCAGAGACTACATCCCAGAGACTACATCCTAGACTACATCCCAGAGACTACATCCCAGAGACTACATCCCAGAGACTACATCCTAGACTACATCCTAGACTACATCCTAGACTACATCCCAGAGACTACATCCCAGAGACTACATCCCAGAGACTACATCCCAGATACCACATCCTAGACTACATCCTAGAGACTACATCCCAGAGACTACATCCTAGAGACTACATCCCAGAGACTACATGCTAGAGACTACATCCCAGAGACTACATCCCAGAGACTACATCCTAGACTACATCCTAGAGACTACATGCTAGAGACTACATCCCAGAGACTACATCCTAGACTACATCCTAGACTACATCCCAGAGACTACATCCCAGAGACTACATCCTAGACTACATCCTAGACTACATCCCAGAGACTACATCCCAGAGACTACATCCTAGAGACTACATCCCAGAGACTACATCCCAGAGACTACATCCCAGAGACTACATCCCAGAGACTACATCCTAGAGACTACATCCCAGAGACTACATGCTAGAGACTACATCCCAGAGACTACATCCCAGAGACTACATCCTAGACTACATCCTAGACTACATCCCAGAGACTACATCCCAGAGACTACATCCCAGAGACTACATCCTAGACTACATCCCAGAGACTACATGCTAGAGACTACATCCCAGAGACTACATCCCAGAGACTACATCCTAGACTACATCCCAGAGACTACATCCCAGAGACTACATCCCAGAGACTACATCCTAGAGACTACATCCCAGAGACTACATGCTAGAGACTACATCCTAGACTACATCCCAGAGACCACATCCTAGACTACATCCCAGATACTACATCCTAGAGACTACATCCCAGAGACTACATCCTAGACTACATCCCAGAGACTACATCCTAGACTACATCCTAAACTACATCCCAGAGACTACATCCTAGACTACATCCCAGAGACTACATCCCAGAGACTACATCCTAGACTACATCCCAGAGACCACATCCTAGACTACATCCTAGACTACATCCCAGAGACCACATCCTAGACTACATCCTAGACTACATCCTAGACTACATCCCAGAGACTACATCCTAGACTACATCCCAGAGACTACATCCTAGACTACATCCCAGAGACTACATCCTAGACTACATCCCAGAGACTACATCCTAGACTACATCCCAGAGACTACATGCTAGAGACTATCCCAGAGACTACATCCCAGAGACTACATCCCAGAGACTACATGCTAGAGACTACATCCCAGAGACTACATCCCAGAGACTACATCCCAGAGACTACATCCCAGAGACTACATGCTAGAGACTACATGCTAGAGACTACATCCTAGAGACTACATCCTAGACTACATCCCAGAGACTACATCCTAGAGACTACATCCTAGAGACTACATCCTAGAGACTACATCCCAGAGACTACATCCTAGAGACTACATCCTAGAGACTATACCAGAGACTACATCCTAGAGACTATACCAGAGACTACATCCTAGAGACTACATCCCAGAGACTACATCCCAGAGACTACATCCTAGAGACTACATCCTAGAGACTACATCCTAGAGACTACATCCTAGACTACATCCCAGAGACTACATCCCAGAGACTACATCCTAGAGACTACATCCTAGACTACATCCCAGAGACTACATCCTAGACTACATCCCAGAGACTACATCCCAGAGACTACATCCTAGAGACTACATCCTCTACATCCTAGAGACTACATCCTAGACTACATCCCAGAGACTGCATCCTAGAGACTACATCCTAGACTACATCCCAGAGACTACATCCCAGACTACATCCTAGACTACATCCCAGAGACTACATCCCAGAGACTACATCCTAGAGACTACATCCTAGAGACTACATCCTAGAGACTACATCCTAGAGACTACATCCTAGACTACATCCCAGAGACTACATCCTAGACTACATCCTAGAGACTACATCCTAGACTACATCCTAGACTACATCCTATAGACTACATCCTAGAGACTACATCCTAGACTACATCCCAGAGACTACATGCTAGAGACTACATCCTAGACTACATCCTAGAGACTACATCCTAGAGACTACATCCTAGAGACTACATCCTAGAGACTACATCCTAGAGACTACATGCTAGAGACTACATCCTAGAGACTACATCCTAGAGACTACATGCTAGAGACTACATCCCAGAGACTACATCCTAGACTACATCCTAGACTACATCCTAGAGACTACATCCCAGAGACTACATCCTAGAGACTACATCCCAGAGACTACATCCTAGACACTACATCCTAGAGACTACATCCTAGACTACATCCCAGAGACTACATCCCAGAGACTACATCCTAGAGACTACATCCTAGTGTCTGATTCTGATATACCCCCCTGGTTAGTTATATAGACACAATGTCTGATATCCCCGTTTCCTATATCTTCTGTCTGTGTGTCTGTACCACGCTTCAGCTCCACCATTTAGAACAGACAGACAGTCAATCAGACAGGTAAAACACTCAGACAGTCAATCAGACAGTCAATCAGACAGTCAGACAGTCAGACAGTCAATCAGACAGTCAGACAGTCAATCAGACAGTCAGACAGTCAATCAGACAGTCAGACAGTCAATCAGACAGTCAAACAGTCAGACAGTCAGACAGTCAGTCAATCAGACAGGTAAAACAGTCAGACAGTCAGACATTCAGTCAGACAGTCAAACAGTCAATCAATCAGACAGTCAAACAGACAGTCAGACAGTCAATCAGACAGTCAGTCAGACAGTCAGTCAACTCCAAATCAGACTTAGACAAAGCAAAAACCAAAAAATAACAAAAAAAAGATACTACAAAAACTAAAGTTACATTTATTCAACACAATATCACACTGTCTTTTGTCTTCTTTATCTGTCTTTAGATGTGTGTAAAAAAAAAAAAAAACATTGTAAGATATATTTTCTAAAACCCATTATTGCAAGATATCGCTAATTAAATTGCTAGTGTCATTAATTGAGTCAAAGATAAACTTCACATTGAGTTGGGGACATCTTAAACTGAGTTAAAGATATCTTCAAGTCAATTAAATTTATCCAAATGCCCTAAAAAAATTGTACAATCTAGCTCTTTCTGAAGCATTAATATCGGCTCACTACTTTGCCCTCAAAACACAAAGACAAGACAAGACTCTGAAGTTTTAGTCTCTTTATCATTAAAACATTAAAAGACTGTTTGACTTTTTCTATTCGATACTGTCACTCTGTCACACTTAAATAAATAAAGTGTCCCCAATGAATCCCATCCTTATCCATGAACATGAGGGTTTAGTGTGTAAAAGGGAGGGTTTAGTGTGTAACATGAGTGTTTAGTGTGTAACATGAGGGTTTAGTGTGTAACATGAGGGTTTAGTGTGTAACATGAGGGTTTAGTGTGTAACATGAGGGTTTAGTGTGTAAAAGGGAGTGTTACACTTCATTTCATTTGACTCAAGTATACATCGTTCTTTTTTTTCTCTCCCAGTTTATTAAGTACAGATCTACGGTATGTCCATTGAAGCTATAACAGGATGCTCAATAATATCAGTGAGAGCAATATCACCATATTATCTGAAATAGATAGAAAATTATACTCCGCCCCCCCCTTCTCCAGCGTCAAAAAAAAAGATCCAGCCAAGACCATCCTATGTCTTCAGATGTCGGCCCTCCCATTCACTTTGGCCCTTTCAACCGCCGATATAACGGAACAACTTCTAGACATTCCCTTGAGATGCTATCAGGCCCTGGGATATGAAGTGTTCTGGGTGTCTGGCTCCTTTTTTGACTTTGGTAGAAAGCCTTATTTCATCACACACTTGATTACAGATCAATAGTTGTAGTCGATCTGTTCTAATCAAGGAGTTGATTAGCAGGATCATAGGACGACAGAAGACCAGAGTTGTCTTTCATGATTTTCTCTTTATTATTGATAAAGCCCATTACTTTAAGAGTAGTGGGGGACTGGTATGAGTTTCTGCAGCCCAATCTATCTGCTCCAGTTCTGAAGTATGTTGTCTTTATACGAGGCCTCTGAAGGCCCTTTGATTAAGGACGTTAGCTAGTGATCAGAAAGTAACCGGTTCGTATGGAAAGTTAGAACATAATACGGTTTATGATTGTCTCTCGAGTCACGATATGGAGACACTTTCTCTGTGGAGGCCACTTCTATACATTCACTATCATTCACTGTAGAGTCTCTATCTGCTCAAAACCAAGTCCCTTTCAGCTCAAAACCAAGTCCCTTTCAGCTCAAAACCAAGTCCCTTTCAGCTCAAAACCAAGTCTCTTTCAGCTCAAAACCAAGTCTCTTTCAGCTCAAAACCATGTACTGTAACACGTGTAGCAATAAGACCAGACAATCAGACCTGTGGATGAACTAGTCTAACCCCCACCTCCTCTCCTCCTCTACCCCAGGGCGGTGTGCCAGCTGTGGGGATAATGTGGTGGGTGAGGGTACCGGCTGTACCGCCATGGACCAGGTCTTCCACGTGGACTGCTTCATCTGCATGACCTGCAGTGGCAGGCTGCGCGGTAAACCCTTCTACGCCGTGGAGAAGAAGGCCTACTGCGAGCCCTGCTACATCGTGAGTCTCAGCCCATCTGTACACAACACACACACACACACACACACACACACACACACACACACACACACACACACACACAGTGTTACTCACACAAACCCTGCTATGCCATGGAGAAGAAGACCTACTGCGAGCCCTGCTACATCGAGTCTCAGCCCGTCTGTACACACACACACACACACACACACACACACACACACACACACACACACACACACACACACACACACACACACACACACACACACACACACACACACACACACTGTACACACAGACACACAGTGTGTAAAAGTTCTCCTGAGCCCTGCTACATTGTGAGTCTCAGCCCGTCTGTACACACACACACACACACACACACACACACACACACACACACACACACACACACACACACACACACACACACAGACACTGTACACACAGACACACAGTGTGTAAAAGTTCTCCTGAGTCCTGCTACATTGTGAGTCTCAGCCCATCTGTACACAACACACACACACACACACACACACAGACACTGTACACACAGACACACAGTGTGTAAAAGTTCTCCTGAGCCCTGCTACATTGTGAGTCTCAGCCCATCTGTACACAACACACACACACACACACACACACACACACACACACACACACACACACACACACACACACACACACACACAGACACTGTACACACAGACACACAGTGTGTAAAAGTTCTCCTGAGCCCTGCTACATTGTGAGTCTCAACCCATCTGTACACAACACACACACACACACACACACACACACAGACACTGTACACACAGACACACAGTGTGTAAAAGTTCTCCTGAGCCCTGCTACATTGTGAGTCTCAGCCAATCTGTACACAACACACACACACACACACACACACACACACACACACACAGACACTGTACACACAGACACACAGTGTGTAAAAGTTCTCCTGAGCCCTGCTACATTGTGAGTCTCAGCCAATCTGTACACAACACACACACACACACACACACACACACACAGACACTGTACACACAGACACACAGTGTGTAAAAGTTCTCCTGAGCCCTGCTACATCGAGTCTCAGCCCGTCTGTACACACAGACACACAGTGTGTAAAAGTTCTCCTGAGCCCTGCTACATCGAGTCTCAGCCCGTCTGTACACACAGACACACAGTGTGTAAAAGTTCTCCTGAGCCCTGCTACATCGTGAGTCTCGACCCATCCACCAATTTATTTAATCCCTTTACTTGTTGTACCCTGCACCTGTAAGTAATGTGGTGCTGTTTCACTTCACACATCCAGCATGCTCTCTTGTCTTTCTGCCATCCAGAAGAACCAAACAGAAATAGTTGTTGTCATGACTCCTCCTGAACATCACCACCTCCTCTGAGTTAGAACAGAGAGTTGTCATGACTCCTCCTGAACATCACCACCTCCTCTGAGTTAGAACAGAGAGTTGGCATGACTCCTCCTGAACATCAACACCTCCTCTGAGTTAGAACAGAGAGTTGTCATGACTCCTCCTGAACATCACCACCTCCTCTGAGTTAGAACAGAGAGTTGTCATGACTCCTCCTGAACATCAACACCTCCTCTGAGTTAGAACAGAGAGTTGTCATGACTCCTCCTGAACATCACCACCTCCTCTGAGTTAGAACAGAGAGTTGGCATGACTCCTCCTGAACATCAACACCTCCTCTGAGTTAGAACAGAGAGTTGTCATGACTCCTCCTGAACATCACCACCTCCTCTGAGTTAGAACAGAGAGTTGTCATGACTCCTCCTGAACATCAACACCTCCTCTGAGTTAGAACAGAGAGTTGTCATGACTCCTCCTGAACATCAACACCTCCTCTGAGTTAGAACAGAGAGTTGTCATGACTCCTCCTGAACATCACCACCTTCTCTGAGTTAGAACAGAGAGTTGTCATGACTCCTCCTGAACATCACCACCTTCTCTGAGTTAGAACAGAGAGTTGTCATGACTACTCCTGAACATCAACACCTAGAACAGAGAGAGTTCTGCACATGCTCTGAGAATGCGCCCTTGGAATACCTTCCCGGCCCTGCAACTGTTGACCAGATTAAAAGCCTTACTCATGTCGGCCTCGGAGAGCGAGATCACCCAGTCCTCTGGGTCAGCGGGGGCCCTCGTGCACAGCTTGGTGTTGTTTTTTGTCAAAGTGTGCATACAATTCATTGAGTTTGTCTGGTAGAGAGGTAACGTTAGGTAGATCACAGCTGGGTCTTCCTTTGTAATCCGTAATGGACTGTAGCCCTTGCCACATGGGATGCCACCTTGTATATATCAAACATAAATAAGTATAAACAACAATGCAATATTACAAACACAAATAAACAGAAACAACACAGCCTCCATACCTCATACACCATACCTCATACACCATACCTCATACACCATACCTCATACACCATACCTCATACACCATACACTATACCTCATACACCATACCTCATACACCATACCTCATACACCATACACTATACCTCATACACCATACCTCATACTTCATACACTATACCTCATATATCATACACCATACACCATACCTCATACACCATACACTATACCTCATACACCATACCTCATACACCATACCTCATACACCATACCTCATACACCATACACTATACCTCATACACCATACATCATACTTCATACACCATACCTCATACACCATACATCATACACCATACCTCATACACCATACACTATACCTCATACACCATACCTCATACACCATACCTCATACCTCATACACTATACATCATACACCATGCCTCATACACCATACATCATACCTCATACACTATATCTCATACACCATACCTCATACACCATGCATCATACACCATACCTCATACAGTACACCATACCTCATACACCATACTTCATACACCATACATCATACTTCATACACCATACCTCATACATCATACACCATACCTCATACACCATACCTCATACTTCATACACCATACCTCATACATCATACCTCATACACCATACCTCATACACCATACTTCATACACCATACATCATACTTCATACACCATACCTCATACACCATACCTCATACACCATACCTCATACACCATACCTCATACACCATACCTCATACAGTACACCATGCCTCATACACCATACCTCATACACCATACCTCATACACCATACCTCATACACCATACCTCATACACCATACCTCATACACCATACACTATACCTCATACACCATACCTCATACACCATACCTCATACACCATACAATATACCTCATACACCATACGCCATACCTCATACACCATACAATATACCTCATACACCATACACCATACCTCATACACCATACCTCATACACCATACCTCATACACCATACACTATACCTCATACACCATACCTCATACTTTATACACTATACCTCATATATCATACACCATACACCATACCTCATACACCATACCTCATACAGTACACCATACCTCATACACCATACCTCATACACCATACCTCATACATCATACCTCATACATACTACAACACAGCCACGTACCTCATACATACTACAACACAGCCACCATGCACTCGTGTCCTCAGCTGTAGCCTCGAGGTTGGCTACAATAGACCTGTCCTTTAGTTTAGCACCAACCTCGTGTTAATCCATTGCTTTTGATAGGGGAAGTAGCAAACCTTCACCGTGGGGACAACGTGGCTGATGAATGTCCTGATGAAGCCCGAGATGGTTTTCTCGTCGATGTTATCGGGCAGAGTCTCGGAACATATTCCAGTCAGTGCTAGCAAAGCATCCTGCAGCATAGCCTCCGCTTCTTTGGACCACATTTCTCTACGGAGCGAGTCACAGGTACTTCCTGGTTTGAGCTTCTGTTTGTAAACAGGAAGCAGGAGTATAGAGTCATGATCTGATTTGCCGAATGGAGGACGAGGGAGGGCTTTGTACGCTTGCTTGTGGGTACGGTAACAGTGATCTAGGACTCTATCGCCCCCTAGTGGTGAAGGAGATGTGTTGATGGAAGTTGGGCATCGCGTGTCTCAGTGACGCGGAATTAAAATCACCGGCAAACAAGGAAAGCACCCTTCGTTTTTACTAAACTGTACGTTCTATATAGCATGTGGTATGATTAGTACACTGTATGCAGTTTAAGTAAGTAGTAGACAAGACAGATTTGTGACACGCCTGTGTCTTTTTAAGGATTAGACAGGCATCCTACTCCCTTATTAAAGCCCTGGTCCAAAGTAGTGCACTATATAGGGAAGAGCACTATGGGCCCTGGTTGAAAGTAGTGCACTATATAGGGAAGAGCACTATGGGTCCTGGTCCAAAGTAGTGCACTATATAGGGAAGAGCACTATTGGCCCTGGTCCAAAGTAGTGCACTATATAGGGAAGAGCACTATGGGCCCTGGTTGAAAGTAGTGCACTATATAGGGAAGAACACTATGGGTCCTGGTCCAAAGTAGTGCACTATATAGGGAAGAGCACTATTGGCCCTGGTCCAAAGTAGTGCACTATATAGGGAAGAGCACTATGGGCCCTGGTTGAAAGTAGTGCACTATATAGGGAAGAACACTATGGGCCCTGGTTGAAAGTAGTGCACTATATAGGGAAGAACACTATGGGCCCTGGTTGAAAGTAGTGCACTATATAGGGAA
Organism: Salvelinus namaycush; assembly: GCF_016432855.1. NCBI lineage: Eukaryota > Metazoa > Chordata > Actinopteri > Salmoniformes > Salmonidae > Salvelinus > Salvelinus namaycush. The sequence continues at coordinate 18,676 of NW_024057808.1, read as the reverse complement.
GAACACAATGGGCCCTGGTCCAAAGTAGTGCACTATATAGGGAAGAGCACTATGGGCCCTGGTTGAAAGTAGTGCACTATATAGGGAAGAACACTATGGGCCCTGGTTGAAAGTAGTGCACTATATAGGGAAGAACACAATGGGCCCTGGTCCAAAGTAGTGCACTATATAGGGAAGAGCACTATGGGCCCTGGTCCAAAGTAGTGCACTATATAGGATACCATTTGGGACGTTAGCCTGTGTGTCTCCATGCAGGCTGCTCAGTATTCTGATCCATAGCACTTTATCTGGAGGTACATCTGATAGGGAGATGAGACACAGTTGAAACAAACTGAAGATGTTAACCGAGTATTCAAATCACATTAGAATGTTAGATTGGATTACTTCCCTTTGTAGATTGGATAACAAATACTATTCCCTCTTCGACTCCTAACACCCCCCACCCCTGTTTCTGAGTCTCTTCATTCCCTTTTGTTTTCTCCAAAAATGTTGTGGACAGAGGGACAGGTCCAGTAAGATGTGAACAGAGGGACAGTAAGATGTGAACAGAGGGACAGGTCCAGTAAGATGTGAACAGAGGGACAGTAAGATGTGAACAGAGGGACAGGTCCAGTAAGATGTGAACAGAGGGACAGGTCCAGTAAGATGTGAACAGAGGGACAGGTCCAGTAAGATGTGAACAGAGGGTCAGTTCCAGTAAGATGTGAACAGAGGGACAGGTCCAGTAAGATGTGAACAGAGGGACAGGTCCAGTAAGATGTGAACAGAGGGTCCAGTAAGATGTGAACAGAGGGACAGTAAGATGTGAACAGAGGGACAGTAAGATGTGAACAGAGGGACAGGTCCAGTAAGATGTGAACAGAGGGACAGGTCCAGTAAGATGTGAACAGAGGGACAGGTCCAGTAAGATGTGAACAGAGGGACAGGTCCAGTAAGATGTGAACAGAGGGTCCAGTAAGATGTGAACAGAGGGACAGTAAGATGTGAACAGAGGGACAGGTCCAGTAAGATGTGAACAGAGGGACAGTAAGATGTGAACAGAGGGACAGGTCCAGTAAGATGTGAACAGAGGGACAGTAAGATGTGAACAGAGGGACAGGTCCAGTAAGATGTGAACAGAGGGACAGTAAGATGTGAACAGAGGGACAGGTCCAGTAAGATGTGAACAGAGGGACAGGTCCAGTAAGATGTGAACAGAGGGACAGGTCCAGTAAGATGTGAACAGAGGGTCAGTTCCAGTAAGATGTGAACAGAGGGACAGGTCCAGTAAGATGTGAACAGAGGGACAGGTCCAGTAAGATGTGAACAGAGGGTCCAGTAAGATGTGAACAGAGGGACAGTAAGATGTGAACATAGGGACAGTAAGATGTGAACAGAGGGACAGGTCCAGTAAGATGTGAACAGAGGGACAGGTCCAGTAAGATGTGAACAGAGGGACAGGTCCAGTAAGATGTGAACAGAGGGACAGGTCCAGTAAGATGTGAACAGAGGGTCCAGTAAGATGTGAACAGAGGGACAGTAAGATGTGAACAGAGGGACAGGTCCAGTAAGATGTGAACAGAGGGACAGTAAGATGTGAACAGAGGGACAGGTCCAGTAAGATGTGAACAGAGGGACAGTAAGATGTGAACAGAGGGACAGTAAGATGTGAACAGAGGGACAGGTCCAGTAAGATGTGAACAGAGGTCCAGTAAGATGTGAACAGAGGGACAGTAAGATGTGAACAGAGGGACAGTAAGATGTGAACAGAGGGACAGTAAGATGTGAACAGAGGGACAGTAAGATGTGAACAGAGGGACAGTAAGATGTGAACAGAGGGACAGTAAGATGTGAACAGAGGGACAGTAAGATGTGAACAGAGGGACAGTTCCAGTAAGATGTGAACAGAGGGACAGTAAGATGTGAACAGAGGGACAGGTCCAGTAAGATGTGAACAGAGGGACAGTAAGATGTGAACAGAGGGACAGTAAGATGTGAACAGAGGGACAGTTCCAGTAAGATCGGGGTTTCTTGAGAAAACATTTCCCAGAATCGATTTAGTTTGTGGCAAATTTGTCAATGTAGGAAGTTGCTGTTTCAAAGATTGGATTTGACCTCTGAATTGGTCTCTCTTGCAAAAGAGATTGGATCTCAATGAGAATAACCTGCATCAAAAGGAAATTGCTTTACTTCTCACCATGGAAGTCCCATTCAAAGTGAAACCACACATGAATGATCTATTTCTAATTGAGGAATTCAGCCTGGCGTTGCATCATAGTATGTTGTGTCTCTGATGTTCTTGGGCGTTCCTCTCAACTCTCAACTTCCTCAATCCGATTTCCCTAGTTATGCACAGATCAGAGGGAGATGACCCCATTTAAAGTTACAGGGGGTCAAAGTTCATACCCCTAAGACATGTTAACCTCTCACCGTTACCAATAACAGGGGAGGTTATAATTTACAATTAGTGACTACAAAATGACACGGCACAATAGAGCACCATTTATTTTTATTGGGCACAAAATAATCTGAAACGCAACCAAAACAAGCAGCAAATGCATCCAACAAGTTTGAAAGCATCACAAGCGTGATGTAGTCATTGCGTGCTAAGAATATGGGACCAAATACTAAACTGTTGACAACTTTGTTGATAAGAATCTTTAGAGGTATCAATCATTTTGACCCTTACCTTTTTGAGATTTTATAGTCATAAAAAAAAAAATCAGCATACACTATAGGTCAGTATTAGAAATATTTATTTTATACAGTCATTATCGCTAATCTTTATCAAGGGTGTCACTAATGTTGGGACTGTAGATCATATGTTCTTATAATGTCTGAACACCCTTATCCTATAGGCATGATCTCATAGTCACCGTTATCCTATAGTCATTATCTCACAGTCACCCTTATCATATAGTCATTATCTCACAGTCACCCTTATCCTATAGTCATTATCTCATAGTCCCCGTTATCCTATAGTCATTATCTTATAGTCACCGTTATCATATAGTCATTATTTCATAGTCGCCGGTATCATATAGTCATTATCTTATAGTCACCGTTGTCATATAGTCATTATCTCATAGGCTTCCTTGTACAATAGTCATGGTCTCATAATTACAATTATCCTATAGTCATGATCTCATATTCAAAATGATCTTAAAGTCATTATCTCAGTCCCCCTTATCCCCGAGTCATTATCTCGTAGTCAAAATGATCATATAGGTATTGTCTCATAGTCACCCATGTCCTATAATCATTATTCCATAGTCACCCTTTTCCTATAGTAATGATCTTATTGTCAAAATGATCATATAGTCATTGTCTCACAGTCACCCTTATCATATAGTCATTATATTATAGTCACCCTTATCCTATAGTCATTATCTCATAGTCACCCTTATCATATAGTCATTATCTAATAGTCACCCTTATCATATAGTCATTATCTTATAGTCACCGTTATCATATAGTCATTATCTCATAGTCACCCTTATCCTATAGTCATTATATCATATCATAGTCACCCTGAACCTATAGGCATTATCTCATAGGCTTCCTTGTACAATAGTCATGGTCTCATAATTACAATTATCTTATAGTCATTATCTCATATTCAAAATGATCTTAAAGTCATTATCTCAGTCCCCCTTATCCCCGAGTCATTATCTCATAGTCAAAATGATCATATAGGTATTGTCTCATAGTCACCCTTGTCCTATAATCATTATTCCATAGTCACCCTTTTCCTATAGTAATGATCTTATTGTCAAAATGATCATATAGTCATTATCTCACAGTCACCCTTATCATATAGTCATTATATTATAGTCAAAATGATCATATACTCATTATCTCACAGTCACCCTTATCATGTAGTCCTTATCTCATAGTCACCCTTATCCTATAGTCATTATCTCAGTCATCCTTATCGTATAGTCATGATCTCATAGTCACTCTTATTCTGTAGTCATTATCTCTTAGTCACCCATGTTCTATAAGAAAAATACAAATGTTTTATTCTATAGGGAAATAAACATTTATATTCTATAGGGAAATATACATTTATATTCTATAGGGAAATATTCATTTATATTCTATAGGGAAATATACATTTATATTCTATAGGGAAATATTCATTTATATTCTATAGGGAAATTTACATTTATATTCTATAGGGAAATAGACATTTATATTCTATAGGGAAATAGACATTTATATTCTATAGGGAAATAGACATTTATATTCTATAGGGAAATATACATTTATATTCTATGGGGAAATAATCATTTATATTCTATAGGGAAATAGACATTTATATTCTGTAGGGAAATATACATTGTCTATAGTGACGCTCTTGTTCAGCCTGCCCAGCCACATTTCAGAGGTGACACCATATAGATAATGTATTCTATCCATATCTGTATCCATATCTATGTCCATATTTATCCATATCTATATCCATATCTATATCCATATCTATATCCATATCTATGTCCATATATATCCATATCTATCCATATCTATATCCATATCTATATCCATATATATCCATATCTATCCATATCTATATCCATATCTATGTCCATATATATCCATATCTATCCATATCTATATCCATATCTATGTCCATATATATCCATATCTATCCATATCTATATCCATATCTATGTCCATATTTATCCATATCTATATCCATATCTATATCCATATCTATATCCATATCTATATCCATATGTATATCTATATCCATATCTATCCATATCCATACAGTAAAGAGGACCTCTGGTCCGTAGCTGTTGAATACAGTAAAGAGGCACTCTGGTCCGTAGCTGTTTAATACAGTAAAGAGGAACTCTGGTTTGTAGCTGTTGAATACAGTAAAGAGGAACTCTAGTCCGTAGCTGTTGAATACAGTAAAGAGGACCTCTGGTCCGTAGCTGTTGAATACAGTAAAGAGGACCTCTGAGCCGTAGCTGTTGAATACAGTAAAGAGGAACTCTGGTCCGTAGCTGTTGAATACAGTAAAGAGGACCTCTGAGCCGTAGCTGTTGAATACAGTAAAGAGGACCTCTGATCCGTAGCTGTTGAATACAGTAAAGAGGACCTCTGGTCCGTAGCTGTTGAATACAGTAAAGAGGAACTCTGGTCCGTAGCTGTTGAATACAGTAAAGAGGAACTCTGGTCCGTAGCTGTTGAATACAGTAAAGAGGAACTCTGGTCCGTAGCTGTTGAATACAGTAAAGAGGACCTCTGGTCCGTAGCTGTTGAATACAGTAAAGAGGACCTCTGATCCGTAGCTGTTGAATACAGTAAAGAGGAACTCTGGTCCGTAGCTGTTGAATACAGTAAAGAGGACCTCTGATCCGTAGCTGTTGAATACAGTAAAGAGGAACTCTGGTCCGTAGCTGTTGAATACAGTAAAGAGGAACTCTGGTCCGTAGCTGTTGAATACAGTAAAGAGGAACTCTGGTCCGTAGCTGTTGAATACAGTAAAGAGGAACTCTGGTCCGTAGCTGTTGAATACAGTAAAGAGGACCTCTGATCCGTAGCTGTTGAATACAGTAAAGAGGAACTCTGGTCCGTAGCTGTTGAATACAGTAAAGAGGAACTCTGGTCCGTAGCTGTTGAATACAGTAAAGAGGGACTCTGGTCCGTAGCTGTTGAATACAGTAAAGAGGAACTCTGGTCCGTAGCTGTTGAATACAGTAAAGAGGCACTCTGGTCCGTAGCTGTTGAATACAGTAAAGTAGAAGTGGATAATTTAAGAACTGTATTTATGCATCTCATCAGCATAAATGTTCTTCTGGCATGAGATCAAAAGGATGAGGGGGAATCTGAATTTCTTAATGAAAGTAATTTATTATTCTATTATTCCCTTCCTCAGGGTCGTACGCCTCTGTACGATAAGAGAATGTGTGTGTGTGTGTGTGTGTGTGTGTGTGTGTGTGTGTGTGTGTGTGTGTGTGTGTGTGTGTGTGTGTGTGTGTGTGTGTGTGTGTGTGTGTGTGTGTGTGTGTGTGTGTGTGTGTGTGTGTGTGTGTGTGGGATTAGAGTATGGACGCGAGACTAGAGTCTCAGGAGAGATAGAGACGCGTGAGACTCAAGTGAGGAGGAGGGAAATGGAGGGATGAGGAGGAGGAAGAGTGAAATTTGAAATAAGGCTCGATCAGTCACAACCAAGTCAGTCCTGACGTACTTATTGATAAACTTTAGTATTGATGAGGAAATTCAATTCGTCACTTGTGCTTAAAAAAACTACACAGGAGCTTTCTGTTAAAGAGATAAAGACTTCCTGTTTCGCAAAGACTGTGATGCTACCACCCGTGCACTGCCCTCAATAATACTAACATGACAGACCAGGCTTTGCCTCAATATGTCCTTTGTTTAGCATAGTGGGACAGGAAGTGAAGTCATTGTATACATGAAATCAGTCCAAACATAATTATCATCCCAACTGCTGACAAGAATCGCAGGACTCCATACCGGTTAGAGCGATTGAAATTCAGTAATGTTTCTGTTCCTGTATCGAAGAAGGAAATCAATAGATGTTTTTCTAGACAGACAGGGAGGGACGGGACTTTACTTACAGTGCCTTTGTAAAGTATTCAGATCCTTTGACTTTTTCCGCCATTTTGTTACGTTACAGCCTTATTCTAAAATGGATTAAATATATATATTTTTCCGCCCTCATCAATTTACACACAATACCACATAATGACAAAGCGAAAAACGGGTTTTTAGAAATTTTAGCAAATTTATAATAAAAAAAATATGAAACAGAAATACCTGTTTTACATAAGTATTCAGACCTTGGTCAGGGTCGTGTCCAAGAACCCAATGGTCACTCTGACAGAGCTCCAGAGTTCCTGTGTGGAGATGGGAGAACCTTCCAGAAGGACAACCATCTCTGCAGCACTCCACCAGGCCTTTATGGTAGAGTGACCAGACGGAAGTCACTCCTCAATAAAAGGCACATGACAGCCCGCTTGGAGTTTGCCAAAAGGCACCTAAAGGACTCTCAGACCATGTGAAACAAGATTGAACTATTTGGCCTGAATGCCGAGATTCACGGTGGAGGAAACATGATACCATCCCTACGGTGAAGCATGGTGGTGGCGGCAGCATGCTGTGGTGATATTTTTCAGCGGCAGGGACTTGTCGACTAGTCAGGATCGAGGCAAAGATGAACAGAGCAAAGTATAGAGAGATCCGTGATGAAAACCTGCTCCAGAGCTCTCAGGACCTCAGACTGGGGTGAAGGTTCACCTTCCAACAGGACAACGACCCTAAGCACACAGCCAAGACAACGCAGGACTATCTTTGGGACAAGTCTCTGAATGTCCTTGAGTTGCCCAGCCAGAGCCCGGACTTGAACCCGATCTAACATCTCTGGAGAGACCTGAAAATAGCTGTGAAGCGACGCTCCCCATCCAACCTGACAGAGATTGAGAGGATCTGCAGAGAAGAATGGGAGAAACTCCCCAAATACAGGTGTGCCAAGCTTGTAGCATCATACCCCATGAAGACTCAAGGCTCTAATCGCTGCCAAAGGTGCTTCAACAAAGTACTGAGTAAAGGGTCTGAATATTTACGTAAATGTAATATTTACGTATTTTTTTATTTGATCAAATATAAATATTTTGTCAAAACCTGTTTTTTCTTTGTTATTGTTGGATATTGTGTGTAGATTGGTGAGGGGAAAAAACAGTTTAATACATTTTAGAATTTACTGTATGGAGAGGGAGATGGGAGGGAGGGAGCGATAGGGAGGGAGGGAGGGAGGGAGGGATAGGGAGGAAGGGAGAGAAAGTGAAAGAGGGAGAGGGAGGGAGAGAGAGGGATGGAGAGGGAGGGAGAGAGGGAGAGAGATGGGGGAGGAAGAGGGTGAGAGGGAGAGAGAGAGGGGGAGAGAAAGTGAACGAGGGAGAGAGGGAGAGAAAGTGAAAAGGGGAAAGGGAGGGAGAGAGAGAGGGGGAGAGGGAGAGAGAGAGGGAGAGAGAGGGGGGAGGAAGAGGGTGAGAGGGAGAGAGAGAGGGGGAGAGAAAGTGAACGAGGGAGAGAGGGAGAGAAAGTGAAAGGGGGAAAGGGAGGGAGAGAGAGAGGGGGAGAGGGAGAGAGAGAGGGAGAGAGAGGGGGGAGGAAGAGAGAAAGAGGGAGAGAGAGAGAGAGGGGGAGAGGGAGGGAGAGAGAGAGAGAGGGTGAGAGGGAGAGAGAGGGGGGGGATAGACAGTATCTTGTGTACACATTATGTACAGTAAGTGTGTGATTAAGGCCAGATATGTAGTGAGTGTGAAGCTTGATGGTTTGTGAATAGTTTGTAAAATACTTTTAGAGCAGAGAGCCTCGCTCGTTTCCTCCCTCTGAGAGGGGAAATGTGTTTTCACTCGGGCTTGTTTGTCAGACGCATATTTTTTGTCCCGGCTGTTATGACAGGGCCGTAATGTGTTGAAGGTGTTTATTGTGTGTGTGTGTGTGTGTGTGTGTGTGTGTGTGTGTGTGTGTGTGTGTGTGTGTGCGTGCGTGTGCTCGTAATGTGTTGAGGTTGAGAGATAACAGCAACTAGCTCTCACAGTCTCACGTCAGAATTAGACGTTCATTCATGTTTCTCAAACATCACATTTAGAAGTGTTTAGGGTTACGTTCGGACATTAACTCTGAAGGGTTCAGGTTTGAGATAGATTGTTCTTACTGTCACACTGTTCTCTGAACTAAATGACTTCCGCCCAGTAGCACTCACTTCTGTCATCATGAAGTGCTTTGAGAGACTAGTCAAGGATCATATCACCTCCACCTTACCGACCACCCTAGAGCCACTTCAGTTTGAATAACGCCCCAACAGGTCCACAGTAATCACCATCGCACTGCCGTATCCCATATGGACAAAAATAATACCTACAGTTGAAGTCGGAAGTTTACATGCACATTAGCCAAATATATTTAAACTCAGTTTTTCACAATTCCTGACATTTAATCCTAGTAAAAATTCCCTGTCTTAGGTCAGTTAGGATCACCACTTTATTTTAAGAATGTGAAATGTCAGAATAATAGTAGAGAGAATTATTTATTTCAGCTTTTAATTCTTTCATCACATTCCCAGTGGGTCAGAAGTTTACATACACTCAATTAGTATTTGGTAGCATTGCCTTTAAATTGTTTAACTTGGGTCAAACGTTTCGGGTAGCCTTCCACAAGCTTCCCACAATAAGTTGGGTGAATTTTGGCTATATGACTGGCTATATGACTGGCTATATGACTGGTTATATGACTGGTTATATGACTGGTTATATGACTGGTTATATGACTGGCTATATGACTGGCTATATGACTGGCTATATGACTGGCTATATGACTGGTTATATGACTGGTTATATGACTGGCTATATGACTGGCTATATGACTGGTTATATGACTGGCTATATGACTGGTTATATGACTGGCTATATGACTGGTTATATGACTGGTTATATGACTGGTTATATGACTGGTTATATGACTGGTTATATGACTGGTTATATGACTGGCTATATGACTGGTTATATGACTGGTTATATGACTGGTTATATGACTGGTTATATGACTGGTTATATGACTGGCTATATGACTGGCTATATGACTGGTTATATGACTGGCTATATGACTGGTTATATGACTGGCTATATGACTGGCTATATGACTGGTTATATGACTGGCTATATGACTGGTTATATGACTGGTTATATGACTGGTTATATGACTGACTATATGACTGGCTATATAACTGGCTATATGACTGGTTATATGACTGACTATATGACTGGTTATATGACTGGCTATATGACTGGCTATATGACTGGTTATATGACTGGCTATATGACTGGTTATATGACTGGCTATATGACTGGTTATATGACTGGTTATATGACTGGTTATATGACTGGTTATATGACTGGTTATATGACTGGCTATATGACTGGTTATATGACTGGCTATATGACTGGCTATATGACTGGTTATATGACTGGCTATATGACTGACTATATGACTGGCTATATAACTGGCTATATGACTGGTTATATGACTGACTAAATGACTGGTTATATGACTGGCTATATGACTGGCTATATGACTGGCTATATGACTGGTTATATGACTGGCTATATGACTGGTTATATGACTGGTTATATGACTGGTTATATGACTGGCTATATGACTGGCTATATGACTGGCTATATGACTGGTTATATGACTGGTTATATGACTGGCTATATGACTGGCTATATGACTGGTTATATGACTGGTTATATGACTGTCTATATGACTGGTTATATGACTGGTTATATGACTGACTATATGACTGGTTATATGACTGGCTATATGACTGGCTATATGACTGGTTATATGACTGTCTATATGACTGTCTATATGACTGGCTATATGACTGGCTATATGACTGGCTATATGACTGTCTATATGACTGGCTATATGACTGTCTATATGACTGGCTATATGACTGTCTATATGACTGGTTATATGACTGGTTATATGACTGTCTATATGACTGGCTATATGACTGGCTATATGACTGGTTATATGACTGTCTATATGACTGTCTATATGACTGGTTATATGACTGGTTATATGACTGGCTATATGACTGTCTATATGACTGGTTATATGACTGGTTATATGACTGGCTATATGACTGTCTATATGACTGGTTATATGACTGTCTATATGACTGTCTATATGACTGGCTATATGACTGGCTATATGACTGGTTATATGACTGGCTATATGACTGTCTATATGACTGGCTATATGACTGTCTATATGACTGGCTATATGACTGGCTATATGACTGGTTATATGACTGGTTATATGACTGGCTATATGACTGGCTATATGACTGGCTATATGACTGGTTATATGACTGGTTATATGACTGTCTATATGACTGGTTATATGACTGGTTATATGACTGACTATATGACTGGTTATATGACTGGTTATATGACTGGTTATATGACTGACTATATGACTGACTATATGACTGGTTATATGACTGGTTATATGACTGGTTATATGACTGGTTATATGACTGACTATATGACTGGCTATATGACTGGTTATATGACTGGCTATATGACTGGCTATATGACTGACTATATGACTGGTTATATGACTGACTATATGACTGGTTATATGACTGGTTATATGACTGGCTATATGACTGGCTATATGACTGACTATATGACTGGTTATATGACTGGTTATATGACTGGTTATATGACTGGCTATATGAGTGGCTATATGACTGGTTATATGACTGGCTATATGACTGGCTATATGACTGGCTATATGACTGGTTATATGACTGGCTATATGACTGGTTATATGACGTGTTATATGACTGGCTATATGAGTGGCTATATGACTGGTTATATGACTGGCTATATGACTGGCTATATGACTGGCTATATGACTGGTTATATGACTGGCTATATGACTGGCTATATGACTGGCTATATGACTGGTTATATGACTGGCTATATGACTGGTTATATGACTGGTTATATGACTGGTTATATGACTGGTTATATGACTGACTATATGACTGGCTATATGACTGGTTATATGACTGGTTATATGACTGGCTATATGACTGGTTATATGACTGGCTATATGACTGGCTATATGACTGGCTATATGACTGGCTATATGACTGGTTATATGACTGGTTATATGACTGGTTATATGACTGGTTATATGACTGGTTATATGACTGACTATATGACTGGCTATATGACTGGTTATATGACTGGTTATATGACTGACTATATGACTGGTTATATGACTGGTTATATGACTGACTATATGACTGGCTATATGACTGGTTATATGACTGGTTATATGACTGGTTATATGACTGACTATATGACTGGTTATATGACTGGTTATATGACTGACTATATGACTGGCTATATGACTGGTTATATGACTGGTTATATGACTGGTTATATGACTGTCTATATGACTGGTTATATGACTGGTTATATGACTGTCTATATGACTGGTTATATGACTGGTTATATGACTGGTTATATGACTGGTTATATGACTGGTTATATGACTGACTATATGACTGGTTATATGACTGGTTATATGACTGACTATATGACTGGCTATATGACTGGTTATATGACTGGTTATATATTGTGTTGTAATACAGTTTTTGTTATCCAGTGTTTTGTAACACTGCAGGTTTTATTTAGGACCATGATCATACATGTTGATTGGAGGAGACTAAGGACACGCCCATGATCATACATGTTGATTGGAGGAGACTAAGGACATGCCCATGGTCATACATGTTGATTGGAGGAGACTAAGGACATGCCCATGATCATACATGTTGATTGGAGGAGACTAAGGACATGCCCATGATCATACATGTTGATTGGAGGAGACTAAGGACACGCCCATGGTCATCATGTTGATTGGAGGAGACTTAGGACATGCCCATGATCATGCATGTTGATTGGAGGAGACTAAGGACATGCCCATGATCATACATGTTGATTGGAGGAGACTAAGGACACGCCCATGGTCATCATGTTGATTGGAGGAGACTAAGGACATGCCCATGATCATACATGTTGATTGGAGGAGACTAAGGACATGCCCATGATCATACATGTTGATTGGAGGAGACTAAGGACACGCCCATGATCATACATGTTGATTGGAGGAGACTAAGGACATGCCCATGGTCATCATGTTGATTGGAGGAGACTAAGGACATGCCCATGATCATACATGTTGATTGGAGGAGACTTAGGACACGCCCATGATCATACATGTTGATTGGAGGAGACTTAGGACATGCCCATGATCATCATGTTGATTGGAGGAGACTAAGGACATGCCCATGATCATACATGTTGATTGGAGGAGACTAAGGACATGCCCATGATCATACATGTTGATTGGAGGAGACTTAGGACATGCCCATGATCATCATGTTGATTGGAGGAGACTAAGGACATGCCCATGATCATACATGTTGATTGGAGGAGACTAAGGACATGCCCATGATCATCATGTTGATTGGAGGAGACTAAGGACATGCCCATGATCATACATGTTGATTGGAGGAGACTAAGACCATGTATCAGTGAGTCCTCTCTCTCTGAGGAGCTCAGCAGCTCCTAGCCTCGTGGCTACAGTATTGCCAGATACACACACACACACACACACACACACACACACACACACACACACACACACACACACACACACACACACACACACACACACACACACACACACACACACACACTGCCAGCTACAGATCAGAGTTGACGTGTGTTTACTCCTCAACATAAATATTTAGAAACACAAAGGTCTCTGAGGCTGCCACTAATGTAGGAGCCATTCCCTTCTGCTTGCTGGTCAAGTTCCCCTCGGCCAGCGCTAGTGTCACAAAATGTTAGCTGTATTTGTCAACTCACGCAACTACCCTCTCTCCTCTCCTCTATCGCCTCTCTCTCTTCTTCTCCCCACTCCTCTGCTGTCCTCTCCTCTCCTGTTTCTCCTCTGCTTTCATCTCCTCTCTCCTCTCTTTCCAATCTCCTCTATTCTCCTCTCTCTCCTCCTCCTCCTCTCTCTCTTTTCCTCTCTTCTCTTCTCTCTCTCCTCCTCCTCCTCTCTCGTTTCCTCTGTTCTCTTCTCTTCTCCTCCTCTTTCCAATCTCCTCTCTTCTCTTCCCTCCTCTTCTCTCCCCTCTTTTCCTCTCCTCTCCTCTCCTCTCCTTTCCTCTCTCCTCTTTTGGACTGATAGTGTTGTGTTACTAGTCTACAGTGATCGATATTTTCTCTGCCACAGAAAAGAGCTTTCACAATAGAGAGGCTTCGCAGGGTGTCTATGTGTGTTCATAGCCTCCCTGACACAAAGCTCGCTATGGTTCACTCTGGTCAGTGTTACCTTAGCAACCTTGCTCGTATAATAAACAAGGGGACATGAACCCGGGTGTTGGTACTAGCCCCTTAATAGCCAAAGGAAAGAGACATCTTTATTATGTCTCGATGATATAATCAAGTTCACTTAGGCCTATTTAGCGTAGCTGAAAATGGGCGGTTCAAGCCACGTCGTAAACCTCAGTAAAGATAAATGTTCCCAGTCTTCTTCTTTTTTCTATTACGTCAAGAGATGGAGAGACGCTGCTTTCCATAGAAGAAGAACGCTGCGTTATTGGTTCATACCAGACAGACATGTCCATTCACTGTGGATTGTAACTTATCAATGTAGCAGAAACTCCATTTATTGGACGGTTCAAGCCATGAAGTGAGACTGTTCGAGGAGTTTTAACCAGAACAGGTTTTAAAAAATGGATTAAAATGACCAAGGAGTTGTTTTAATCCATTGTAACATACTGTTATCTAGATAGTATGGTGTAAAAGTTCCCTCCACGGGTCCACTTCCTCAGAGCAGCACTTCTTCCTGTGTAAACCCCTGGATGACAATAGGCTGGAGCAACAGGAAGTCTTTTCATCTCTCTGATTCGCTCGGCCGGTGCTTTGAAACAGCCAACCGGTGGGCCTCTGTGTCACAGGGGTTAATTAAATAAAAAGGGTGCAGGGTAGGTACTGTGTTGCTGAGTCACAAATTACACCTTATTCCCTACATAGTGCACTACTTTTGATCAGAGCCCTATGGGCCCTGTGTAGGGATTAGGGTGCCATTTGGGACGAAGCCCCATATCTGCCCTTCTCTACTGCTGTCCTACCACAGCTAGAGCCCTTAATTACATACTGGTAAATCCTCACTTCTCTTAATTATTTTGGCTTGTTGAAACTTGTTAAAAGCCTTCCCCTCCAGGTCTTGAGCTGGCCATTTAAAGAGATCCTGTCTGGTTGTTTAAAGAGATCCTGTCTGGACGTTTAAAGAGATCCTGTCTGGTCGTTTAAAGAGATCCTGTCTGGTCGTTTAAAGAGATCCTGTCTGGTCGTTTAAAGAGATCCTGTCTGGTCGTTTAAAGAGATCCTGTCTGGTCGTTTAAAGAGATCCTGTCTGGTCGTTTAAAGAGATCCTGTCTGGTCGTTTAAAGAGATCCTGTCTGGTCGTTTAAAGAGATCCTGTCTGGTCGTTTAAAGAGATCCTGTCTGGTCAACCTGTAGAGATGGTAGGCTTGGGCCTGCAGCGGTGCTCAGGTTCCTCAGGCCACAGCGATGTCTAGTCAGTGGACATAGTATAGTAGGGCAGAGTGGCAGGTGGCTATCTCCCTGTCCTGTTCCTCTGATTCATACAGTCATGTACCTGCTGTGTGTCCTCTACTGTTCCTCTGATTCATACAGTCATGTACCTGCTGTGTGTCCTCTACTGTTCCTCTGATTCATACAGTCATGTACCTGCTGTGTGTCCTGTACTGTACTGTTCCTCTGATTCATACAGTCATGTACCTGCTGTGTACTATGTCCTGTACTGTATGTCTTCCTCTGAGTCATCCCGCTGTAGGTAATGACAAGCCCTCCTCCTCAGGATCTCGTCACAGTATCTCTGTGATTGGTCCATCAAACACAGCTAGTTACTAAAGGTCACGGCACCAACTTTTTGTTTCTACATTCACTCTACTGAAGGAGAGAGATGGTGATTGGTCCATCACAACGGAACTGTAATCTACACTGATATAACACTCATATAAACACAAAATGCAACACTTTCAAAGATTTTACTGAGTTACAGTTCATTTACGGCATTCAGTCAATTAAAACAAATGTATTAGGCCCTAATCTATGGATATCACATGACTGGGAATACAGATATATATATATGTTGGTCACAGATACCTAAAAAACTAAAAAGTTGCGGCATGTATCAGAAAACCAGTCAGTATCTGGTGTGACCACCATTTACCTCATTTATCTCCTTCACATAGAGTTGATCAGGCTGTTGATTGTGGCTTGTGGAATGTTGTCCCACTCCTCTTCAATGGATGTGTGAAGTTGCTGGATATTGGAGGGAACTGGAACACGCTGTCGTACACGTCGATCCAGAGCATCCCAAACATGCTCAATGAGTTTTCATCAGATGTCTGGGTGGCTGGTCTCAGATGATCCTGCAGGTGAAGAAGCTGTGGAGGTCCTGGGCTGGCGTGGTTACACGTGGTCTGTAATTGTGAGGCCGTTTGGACGTATTGTCAAATTCTCTAAAACGATGTTGGAGGCGGCTTATGGTAGAGAAATGAACATTAAATTAGCTGCCTACAGCTCTGGTGGGCATTCCTGCAGTCAGCATTCCAACTGCACGCTCCCTTAAAACTTGAGACATCTGTGACATTGTGTTGTGTGACAAAACTGCACATTTTAGAGTGGCCTTTTATTGTCCCCAGCACAAGGTGCATCTGTGTAATGATCAAGCTATTTAATCAGCTTCTTGATATGCCACACCTGTCAGGTGGATGGATTATCTTGGCAAAGGAGAAATGTTCACTAACAGGGATATAAACACATTTGTGCACAACATTTTAGAGAAATAAGCATTTGTGCGTATGAAAAATTTCAGAAATATTTTATTTCAGCTCATGAAACATGGGAACAACACTTTACATGCTGTGTTAATATTTTGTTCAGTGCAGTTCTGGTTGATAATATTTTTCCTGTTACTAATCTACTGGTTGTTCTGACTCCTTCTGACATAATTACCCAGAGATCACCAGGGTCATTTGAAGCACATTTGGCGGGATTGACTTGTGTGAAGTATCAGGTAAATGATGAGGAGTTGGGATTGACTTGTGTGAAGTATCGTGTAAATGATGAGGAGTTGGGATTGACTTGTGTGAAGTATCGTGTAAATGATGAGGAGTTGGGATTGACTTGTGTGAAGTATCGTGTAAATGATGAGGTGTTGGGATTGACTTGTGTGAAGTATCAGGTAAATGATGAGGAGTTGGGATTGACTTGTGTGACGTATCAGGTAAATGATGAGGAGTTGGGATTGACTTGTGTGACGTATCAGGTAAATGATGAGGTGTTGCAGGGTAGTGCAGATGATACAGTAGCTTTAGCATCCATGTTGACTTGGTGCTGAGCTCTCTGGGAGATTAACGCCTGTCAGTCACTTGAAGAAGACAAATGATTGACAGGACGACTGATGAGCTGATGAGCGGTTCGCCTTCCTCTATTTGTCTGTCTGTCTCTTCTTAAGAGATAAACATTCGTAAAGTGTCGGGATAAGACTGGAGGACTTAGTCACAGATCTCTCTGTCTCGTTCTCTCCCTCTCTGTCTCTCTCTCTCTCTCTCTATGCCTCTCTCTCTGCCTCTCTCTCTCTGCCTCTCTCTCTCTGCCTCTCTCTCTCTCTCTGCTTCTCTCTCTGTCTCTCTCTCTGCCTCTCTGCCTCTCTCTCTCTCTGCCTCTCTGTCTCTCTCTCTCTCTGCCTTTCTCTCTAGTGAGTTCACCTACCTCTCTCTCTCTCTAGTGACCACCTATCTCTCTCTATCTCTAGTGACTTTACCTATCTCTCACTCTGTCTAGTGACCACCTATATCTCTCTAGTGACTTCACGCTGTGCATGTTGTTAGTGTTGATATGCAGCGCTGAGACTGAGAACCAGTTCAGAGCCAACTGTTGATAGAAATCCTCATTATGTGCACAGATCTGGCATTCCCTTGCTGCAGCACTCCAGCCAAGTGCCAAACCTGGCATTCCCAAACCTGGCTTTCCCAAACCTGGCATTCCCTTGCTGCAGCACTCCAGCCAAGTGCCAAACCTGGCATTCCCAAACCTGGCATTCCCAAACCTGGCATTCCCTTGCTGCAGCACTCCAGCCAAGTGCCAAACCTGGCATTCCCAAACCTGGCATTCCCAAACCTGGAATTCCCTTGCTGCAGCACTCCAGCCAAGTGCCAAACCTGGCATTCCCAAACCTGGCATTCCCAAACCTGGTATTCCCAATCCCGGCATTCCCAAACCTGGTATTCCCAAACCTGGAAAGGGCTGTTGGGAGACACATTAAGAATACTTTGAAATGGTCAGTGACCTGAATAATGTCACAATTAGATGATGGTACTTGAAATCCCCAAGAAATACTTGAGAAATGACCTCAATATAGCTTATATATCTTTACAAGGTTGTCATTCTGAAGAGGGTGTCACTTTGTGACAGAAGGTGTGTTTACTGTGTGTCCGTGAGGTAGAAAGCGTATGAGTGTGTAGCCTGATAGAGTGTCTAGTCTCAGGGGTGGCACAGGACGGCCACAGCAGCCAGAGGTAGGAGACAATAAGGTGCACGGTAGTCTAACAGGCTGGGTCTGGGCTCCAGGATTCAGGATACAGAGGCAAGCTTCCCAGGGTGGCACACAAGACAGGGAGGCTGCCAGAAGAGCCAGGTAGAAAAGCCAGGTTGAGAGAAACAGGTAAGAGAGCAATTGAAAGAGACAGGTAGAGATACAGCCAGGTGGCGAGAGAGACAAGTAAAATAGCCAGGTAGAGAGAGAGCCAGGTAGAGAGAGAGCCAGGTAGAGAGAGAGCCAGGTAGAGAGAGAGCCAGGTAGAGAGAGAGCTAGGTAGAGAGAGAGCCAGGTGGTGAGAGAGACAGGTAGAGAGAGACAGGTAGAGAGAGAGCCAGGTGGTGAGAGAGCCAGGTAGAGAGAGAGCTAGGTAGAGAGAGAGCTAGGTAGAGAGAGAGCTAGGTAGAGAGAGAGCCAGGTAGAGAGA
>NW_024057807.1:57500-85566 GCF_016432855.1 Salvelinus namaycush | reverse complement strand
TCTCTCCTCTCTCTCTCTCAATCGTCTCGCTCTCTCTCTCTCTCCTAGGATTGAAAGACAGAGAGATTGAGAGAGAGAGAGAGAGAGATTGAGAGAGAGAGAGATTGAAAGACAGAGAGATTGAAAGACAGAGAGATTGAAAGACAGAGAGAGAGAGAGAGAGAGAGAGAGAGAGAGAGAGAGAGAGAGAGAGAGAGAGAGAGAGAGAGAGAGAGAGATTGAGAGAGATAGAGAGAGAGAAACAGAGAGAGAGGAGAGAGAGAGAGTTTCTTTGATTGATAACTTTTCCATCTGATGGCCTTAAGGTTCAGTCGTAAACGGGTCCCTAGTTTAGATTATTGACCAAATTACAGAAAACATACCGACACAATAGACATTCCATGTTATTAGTATGTTTTACTGGTATATATGTTATTCCATGTTATTAGTATGTTTTACTGGTATATATGTTATTCCATGTTATTAGTATGTTTTACTGGTATATATGTTATAACATGTTATTAGTATGTTTTACTGGTATATATGTTACAACATGCTATTAGTATGTTTTACTGGTATATATGTTATAACATATTATTAGTATGTTTTACTGGTATATATGTTATTCTATGTTATTAGTATGTTTTACTGGTATATATGTTATAACATGTTATTAGTATGTTTTACTGGTATATATGTTATTCCATGTTATTAGTATGTTTTACTGGTATATATGTTATAACATGTTATTAGTATGTTTTACTGGTATATATGTTATAACATGTTATTAGTATGTTTTACTGGTATATATGTTATTCCATGTTATTAGTATGTTTTACTGGTATATATGTTATAACATGTTATTAGTATGTTTTACTGGTATATATGTTATTCCATGTTATTAGTATGTTTTACTGGTATATATGTTATTCCATGTTATTAGTATGTTTTACTGGTATATATGTTATAACATGTTATTAGTATGTTTTACTGGTATATATGTTATAACATGTTATTAGTATGTTTTACTGGTATATATGTTATTCCATGTTATTAGTATGTTTTACTGGTATATATGTTATTCCATGTTATTAGTATGTTTTACTGGTATATATGTTATAACATGTTATTAGTATGTTTTACTGGTATATATGTTATAACATGTTATTAGTATGTTTTACTGGTATATATGTTATAACATGTTATTAGTATGTTTTACTGGTATATATGTTATAACATGTTATTAGTATGTTTTACTGGTATATATGTTATAACATGTTATTAGTATGTTTTACTGGTATATATGTTATAACATGTTATTAGTATGTTGCATAAACAATCTTTTTTGTTGTTGAAATAATGGAACCGTTGAAAAGCTTTAAATATCCCTGACCAGTTAGTGCTGTGTAATGGAACCGTTGAAAAGCTTTAAATATCCCTGACCAGTTAGTGCTGTGTAATGGAACCGTTGAAAAGCTTTAAATATCCCTGACCAGTTAGTGCTGTGTAATGGAACCGTTGAAAAGCTTTAAATATCCCTGACCAGTTAGTGCTGTGTAATGGAACCGTTGAAAAGCTTTAAATATCCCTGACCAGTTAGTGCTGTGTAATGGAACCGTTGAAAAGCTTTAAATATCCCTGACCAGTTAGTGCTGTGTAATGGAACCGTTGAAAAGCTTTAAATATCCCTGACCAGTTAGTGCTGTGTAATGGAACCTGGTAAAACTATTGTTGCTGTGGTGAGAAAGGATTTGGGGAGAGAAACTGGAAGAAGTCTGTCTTGTGTTACAGAGTCCTGTCTATACAGATTAAATACAACTCTTCATGATATCACATGCTTCTGTTCGTCATGCTTGTTTCAGATGGAGCCAGGCATAGTGTGTGTGGATGTTTGAGTGTTGAGTTGAGCGCGTGGTACGAGTGGTGGTGTGTTTGGTGTGAACTCTGACTGCTAAAGGGCATAGTGGAGCTGTGTTTGGTGTGAACTCTGATTGCTAAAGGGCATAGTGGAGCTGTGTTTGGTGTGAACTCTGACTGCTAAAGGGCATAGTGGTGCTGTGTTTGGTGTGAACTCTGATTGCTAAAGGGCATAGTGGTGCTGTGTTTGGTGTGAACTCTGACTGCTAAAGGGCATAGTGGAGCTGTGTTTGGTGTGAACTCTGACTGCTAAAGGGCATAGTGGTGCTGTGTTTGGTGTGAACTCTGATTGCTAAAGGGCATAGTGGAGCTGTGTTTGGTGTGAACTCTGACTGCTAAAGGGCATAGTGGAGCTGTGTTTGGTGTGAACTCTGACTGCTAAAGGGCATAGTGGAGCTGTGTTTGGTGTGAACTCTGATTGCTAAAGGGCATAGTGGTGCTGTGTTTGGTGTGAACTCTGATTGCTAAAGGGCATAGTGGAGCTGTGTTTGGTGTGAACTCTGATTGCTAAAGGGCATAGTGGAGCTGTGTTTGGTGTGAACTCTGACTGCTAAAGGGCATAGTGGTGCTGTGTTTGGTGTGAACTCTGATTGCTAAAGGGCATAGTGGAGCTGTGTTTGGTGTGAACTCTGATTGCTAAAGGGCATAGTGGAGCTGTGTTTGGTGTGAACTCTGACTGCTAAAGGGCATAGTGGAGCTGTGTTTGGTGTGAACTCTGATTGCTAAAGGGCATAGTGGTGCTGTGTTTGGTGTGAACTCTGATTGCTAAAGGGCATAGTGGAGCTGTGTTTGGTGTGAACTCTGATTGCTAAAGGGCATAGTGGAGCTGTGTTTGGTGTGAACTCTGACTGCTAAAGGGCATAGTGGTGCTGTGTTTGGTGTGAACTCTGATTGCTAAAGGGCATAGTGGAGCTGTGTTTGGTGTGAACTCTGATTGCTAAAGGGCATAGTGGAGCTGTGTTTGGTGTGAACTCTGACTGCTAAAGGGCATAGTGGAGCTGTGTTTGGTGTGAACTCTGATTGCTAAAGGGCATAGTGGAGCTGTGTTTGGTGTGAACTCTGACTGCTAAAGGGCATAGTGGAGCTGTGTTTGGTGTGAACTCTGATTGCTAAAGGGCATAGTGGAGCTGTGTTTGGTGTGAACTCTGACTGCTAAAGGGCATAGTGGGGCTGTGTTTGGTGTGAACTCTGACTGCTAAAGGGCATAGTGGAGCTGTGTTTGGTGTGAACTCTGACTGCTAAAGGGCATAGTGGTGATAGAGTTACTGGAAGAGGAGTGTGTATGTGTGCTCATCAGCAAGATGTAAAGGTAACTCTTGAAATAAAGGAAACACTTGAAGGATACAAAGTAAAGCAGGTATTTTCACACAGGTGTGGATCCTGAGTTAATTAAGCAATTAACATCCCATCATGCTTAGGGGTCATGTATAAAAATGCCCAGTTGCCCATAATTATTTTGGCAGAAATGATTATGAACAACCAATCAATCAATCAATCAATCAAATCAAGTTTATTTTCTATAGCCCTTCTTACATCAGCTGATATCTCAAAGTGCTGTACAGAAACCCAGCCTAAAACCCCAAACAGCAAGCAATGCAGGTATAGAAGCACGGTGGCTAGGAAAAACTCCCTAGAAAGGCCAAAACCTAGGAAGAAACCTAGAGAGGAACCAGGCTATGAGGGGTGGCCAGTCCTCTTCTGGCTGTGCCGGGTGGAGATTATAACAGAACTATGCCAAGATGTTCAAAATGTTCATAAGTGACAAGCATGGTCAAATAATAATCATGAATAATTTTCAGTTGGCTTTTCATAGCCGATCATTAAGAGTTGAAAGCAGCAGGTCTGGGACAGGTGGCGGTTCCATAACCGCAGGCAGAACAGTTGAAACTGGAATAGCAGCAAGGCCAGGTGGACTGGGGACAGCAAGGAGTCATCATGCCCGGTAGTCCTGACGTATGGTCCTAGGGCTCAGGTCCTCCGAGAGAGAGAAGGAAAGAGAGAAGGAGAAAATTAGAGAGAGCCAAGATTTTCAAAATGTTCATGAATGACAAGCATGGTCAAATAATAATCAGGAATAAATGTCAGTTGGCTTTTCATAGCCGATCATTAAGAGTTGAAAGCAGCAGGTCTGGGACAGGTAGGGGTTCCATAACCGCAGGCAGAGCAGTTGAAACTGGAACAGCAGCAAGGCCAGGTGGACTGGGGACAGCAAGGAGTCATCATGCCCGGTTTGCCGTGACGTATGGTCCTAGGGCTCAGGTTCTCAGAGAGAGAGAAAGAAAGAGAGAACGAGAGAATTAGAGAGAGCATACTTAAATTCACACAGGACACTGGATAAGACAGGAGAAGTACTCCAGGTATAACCAACTGACCCTAGCCCCCGACACATAAACTACTGCAGCATAAATACTGGAGGCTGAGACAGGAGCGGTCAGGAGACACTGTGGCCCCATCCGAAGATACCCCCGGACAGGGCCAAACAGGAAGGATATAACCCCACCCACTTTGCCAAAGCACAGCCCCCGCACCACTAGAGGGATATCTTCAACCACCAACTTACAATCCTGAGACAAGGCCGAGTATAGCCCACAAAGATCTCCACCACAGCACAAACCAAGGGGGGGGCGCCAACCCAGACAGGAAAATCGCGTCAGTAACTCAACCCACTCAAGTGACGCACCCCTCCTAGGGACGGCATGAAAGAGCACCAGTAAGCCAGTGACTCAGCCCCTGTAATAGGGTTAGAGGCAGAGAATCCCAGTGGAGAGAGGGGAACCGGCCAGGCAGAGACAGCAAGGGCGGTTCGTTGCTCCAGAGCCTTTCCGTTCACCTTCACACTCCTGGGCCAGACTACACTCAATCATATGACCTACTGAAGAGATAAGTCTTCAGTAAAGACTTAAAGGTTGAGACCGAGTCTGCGTCTCTCACATGGATAGGCAGACCATTCCATAAAAATGGAGCTCTATAGGAGAAAGCCCTGCCTCCCGCTGTTTGCTTAGAAATTCTAGGGACAATAAGGAGGCCTGCGTCTTGTGACCGTAGCGTACGTGTAGGTATGTACGGCAGGACCAAATCGGAAAGATAGGTAGGAGCAAGCCCATGTAACGCTTTATAGGTTAACAGTAAAACCTTGAAATCAGCCCTTGCCTTAACAGGAAGCCAGTGTAGGGAAGCTAGCACTGGAGTAATATGATCAAATTTCTTGGTTCTAGTCAGGATTCTAGCAGCCGTATTTAGCACTAACTGAAGTTTATTTAGTGCTTTATCCGGGTTTATCCAATGAAAGTGGAGAGGAGGCGGGGGAGTAGTTGTCTGACAGGATTAGAAAACATTTGAGGGAAAAAAGTGATGGAAGAAGAGGAAGAACAGAATTCTGCAGAAGCAGCAGAAAAGCAAAACATTCTGCACATTACTGTCCTGTTTCCAGCTTGTCTAAATTCAATACTCAATGTGATGCGAAAGCTAACATGTGCTTTTCTAGCTGATGTTAGCTAGACAACAGTTTATCCTTTGTTACCAAGTTAGCTTGCTAGTAACAATTTAATCCTGCAGGCTAACTAGCCAGATAAATAAACTCAGCAAAAAAAGAAACGTCCTCTCACTGTCAACTGCGTTTACTTTCAGCAAACTTAACATGTGTAAATATTTGTATGAACATAACAAGATTCAACAACTGAGACATAAACTGAACAAGTTCCACAGACATGTGACTAACAGAAATTGAATAATGTGTCCCTGAACAAAGGGGGGGGGGGGGGGGGGGGAATCAAAAGTAACAGTCAGTATCTGGTGTGGCCACCAGCTGCATTAAGTACTGCGGTGCATCTCCTCCGCATAGACTGCACCAGATTTGCCAGTTCTTGCTGTGAGATGTTACCCCACTCTTTCACCAAGGCACCTGCAAGTTCCCGGACATTTCTGGGGGGAATGGCCCTAGCCCTCACCCTCCGATCCAACAGGTCCCAGACGTGCTCAATGGGATTGAGATCCAGGCTCTTCGCTGGCCATGGCAGAACACTGACATTCATGTCTTGCAGGAAATCACACACAGAACGAGCAGTATGGCTGGTGGCATTGTCATGCTGGAGGGTCATGTCAGGATGAGCCTGCAGGAAGGGAACCACATGAGGGAGGAGGATGTCTTCCCTGTAACGCACAGCATTGAGATTGCCTGCAACGACAACAAGCTCAGTCCGATGTTGCTGTGACACACCGCCCCAGACCATGACGGACTCTACAAGGGGGGCACTTGAACATTCGTACTGTCATTCCAAAAAGTGATCAAATTCAACATCTACTCACAGACTCCAACCTTGACTTTCTCTGCCTCTCAGAGACATGGCTCCATAAAAACTCTCCATATGCTGCTTTGATTGTTCCTGGCTACAATGTTTCCAGGAGAGACAGGATTGAAGGAAGAGGAGGGGGTGTGATGATTTCCATTAAAGAACATATCCGATGTAAACAAATTGAGTGGTCATGTGATAATGAACTAGAATGTATTGGCCTGAACGTTACACTGTCTCCCCAAATGTATTTTACCCTTATTGGAATGTATAGACCACCTGGCACCAAAGTGTGTTTTTTGATCAGTTTAATAACATGCTTAGGGAATGTGATTTTGGGAAAGAGGTCATCTTAATGGGAGATTTTAATATTAATTATGAAGACAAGTCTTGTAGGAAAACCCTCAAATGGATCACTAATCCCTTTGACCTTACACAGCTAGTTAAAGGGCCAACCAGGGTGACTTGTTGCTCTAAAACACAGATTGATTTGGTGTTCAGTAATAAACCAGAGAGAGTGACTAAATCATTCAATATGGTTACTGGGCTGTCTGATCATAATCTGACACTTATAGCCAGAAAGCTGTCTAAGAGCAGGTTTAACCTCTCTACTGTTAGAAAGCCGGATCAACTAAGAATACCTAAGAGTGAATTAAACTATTTTGAAAACGTCCTATACAGACGTGGAAGCTGATAGTCAGGTTTTTCTATCCATAATCCAAACTACAATAAATGGTTTCCTAAAGAAAATCACATCCAAACCTGGCCTAAAGAGCCCTCTTCCTTGGCTAAATGGAGAAATCTGGAAATTGATGAAAGAACGAGATTATGCTCTAAAAATAGCCCTAAGATCCAAATTAGAGCATGACAGACGTAGGTTTAGCATGTTGAGAAATAAGGTGCTGAAAGAAATCAGACAGGCCAAGGCAAACTTTATTTTTTAACATAATTGGTGAAGCAAAGGGAAATTCTAAATTGATCTGGGAGAATCTAAAAATGTTTACAGGGAAAGACCATAGTAACACTGCAAAAAGAGTAGAAATCATGGTGAATAACAATCTAACACAGGATGCAGTCAAAATAGCAATAGCCTTCAATTCCTGCTTTATTGACTCTGTCAGGGTACTGACACAGACCCATCCACTGGTTTCTGGGGCTCACTGCTAGTAAATGACACTCAACCTGTCTTCATCATAAGGGAGGTTTCTGAGTCAAAGGTGAACAAGGTGATTAGCTCACTAAAGAACTCTAAAGCCAAAGATGTCTTTTTTTGACTTTCTTAAAAACTACAAAGAGTCACTCATTGGCCCCATTACTAAGGTCACCAACACATCTATTGGTCTCGGGGTGTTTCCAAGGGTCTGGAAGTCGGCCATAATAACGGCTATCTTTAAATCGGGCAACCCTGCTGACGTGAGTAACTACAGCCCCATTAGTATACTACCTGTGGTGTCAAAGGTTGTTGAAAAGTGTGTAGCAGAACAACTGCCCACCTCAACAACAGCCCCTTCACATTACACTCCATGCAGTTTGACTTCAGAGCAAAATACTCCCCAAAAACGGCCAACTGCTTTCTTCTGGAAAATGTGAAGTCCAAGATGGACAAAGGGGGCGTTGTTGGGGCTGTGTTTCTGGACCCAAGGAAGGCTTTTGATACTGTTAACCATGAGATTCTCATTTAAAACTTCTCTAGGGTATGTGGGACGGTAGCGTCCCACCTCGTCAACAGCCAGTGAAACTGCAGGGCGCCAAATTCAAAACAACAGAAATCCCATAATTTAAATTCCTCAAACATACAAGTATTTTACAGCATTGTAAAGCTACACTTGTTGTAAATCCAGCCACAGTGTCCGATTTCAAAAAGGTTTTACGACGAAAGCACACCAAACGATTATGTTAGGTATGAGCCAAGTCACAGAAAAAGACAGCCATTTTTCCAGCTAAAGAGAGCAGTAACAAAAAGCAGAAATAGAGATAAAATGAATCACTAACTTTCGATAATCTTCATCAGATGAGGTCACTCATAGGACTTCATGTTACACAATACATGTATTTTTTGTTCGGTAAGTTCATATTTATATCCAAAAATCAGAGTTTAGGCAAGAGCACCAAATTCAAATGAATTACTATGAAAATTAATATAAAATCAAACTTTCATTAAATCACACATGAAAGATACCAAATTAAAGCTACACTGGTTGTGAATCCAGCCAACATGTCATAATTCAAATAGGCTTTTCAGCGAAAGCAGGATTAGAAAACATAGGATTAGAAACCATAGTAAACAAAAAAGAGAAAACATTTCAACCCAGCAGGCGCGACACAAAACGCAGAAATAGAAATATAATTCATGCCTTACCTTTGACGAGCTTCTGTTGTTGGCACTCCAATATGTCCCATAAACATCACAAATGGTCCTTTTGTTCGATTAATTCCGTCGATATATATCCAAAATGTACATTTATTTGGCGCGTTTGATCCAGAAAAACACCGGTTCCAACTTGCTCAAACGTGACGACAAAGTATCTCAAAGGTTACCTGTAAACTTTGCCAAAAAATTGCAAACTTTGTAATACAACTTTAGGTATTTTTTAACGTTAATAATCGATAAAATTGAAGACGTGATATGTGTTCAATACAGGATTAAAACGATATGTAGCATGCCTTCTGTTTGATTGAAGCGCATGTCTAGGACACCAGGAGTGCCTCGACTTCAAGATGGCCGTATTTCTTCATTACACAAAGGAATAACCTCAACCTATTTCGCAGGACTGTTAACATCTAGTGGAAGCCGTAGGAACTGCAAGCAATTCGCTTAGAAATCTGGTTTCCCAATGAAACCTCATTGAAAAGACAGTGACCTCAACAAAAAAAAAAATCTGAATGGTTTGTCCTCGGGGTTTCGCCTGCTAAATAAGTTCTGTTATACTCACAGACATGTTTTAGAAACTTCAGAGTGTTTTCTATCCAAATCTACTAATAATATGCATATCTTATCTCCTGGGGATGAGTAACTGGCAGTTGAATTTGGGTATGCTTTTCATCCAAACGTGAAAATGCTGCCCCCTACCCTAGAGAAGTTTTTCCCCCGATGCCTTGAGATGGATGAAATCATACCTTGAAGGCAGAACTCAGTGTGTCAGAGTGAGCAATGAGCTGTCGCCCACTCTTAGCTATGATGTGGGCGTGCCCCAAGGGTCAATACTGGGGCCCCTCCTGTTCAGCCTGTACTGGGTCTGAAGTTCAAATGTAAGCAGATGATACAGTGATATATATGCATGCAAAGAGCAAACAACAAGCTGCACAAGAACTCACTACTGTAATGATCCAGGTTACAAAGTGACTCAGTGACTCACTACTGTAATGGTCCAGGTTACAAAGTGGCTCAGTGACTCACTACTGTAATGGTCCAGGTTACAAAGTGGCTCAGTGACTCGTGTTTGCATCTCAATGTGAAAAAAACTGTTTGCATGTTTTTCACAAAGAGGGCAACAGATGCTACGGAGCCAGATGTCTACGTGTCAGGGGAGAAGCTCCAGGTGGTATCTGATGCTACTGAGCCAGATGTCTGTGTGTCAGGGGAGAAGCTCCAGATGTCTATGTGTCAGGGGAGAAGCTCCAGGTGGTATCTGATGCTACTGAGCCAGATGTCTGTGTGTCAGGGGAGAAGCTCCAGGTGGTATCTGATGCTACTGAGCCAGATGTCTGTGTGTCAGGGGAGAAGCTCCAGGTGGTATCTGATGCTACTGAGCCAGATGTCTATGTGTCAGGGGAGAAGCTCCAGGTGGTATCTGATTTTAAGTACCTTGGCATCATACTTGATTCCAACCTCTCTTTTAAAAAGCAGGTGAAAAAGGTAATTCAAACAACCAAATTCAACCTAGCTAATTTCCGATTTATACGAAATTGTTTGACTACAGAGGTAGCAAAACTGTACTTCAAATCTATGATACTCCCCCACTTAACATATTGCTTGACTAGTTGGGCCCAAGCTTGCTGTACAATATTAAAACCTATTCAGTCTGTCTACAAACAGGCTCTCAAAGTGCTTGATAGGAAGCCCAATAGCCATCATCACTGTTACATCCTCAGAAAGCATGAGCTCCTGAGTTGGGAAAATCTTGTGCAATACACTGTCTGTATGCTACGTCTTGCTTGTTCTATGTTGCTCTGTCTGTATGCTACGTATTGCTTGTTCTATGTTGCTCTGTCTGTATGCTACGTCTTGCTTGTCCTATGTTGCTCTGTCTGTATGCTACGTCTTGCTTGTCCTATGTTGCTCTGTCTGTATGCTACATCTTGCTTGTTCTATGTTACTCTGTCTGTATGCTACGTCTTGCTTGTCCTATGTTGCTCTGTCTGTATGCTACGTCTTGCTTGTCCTATGTTGCTCTGTCTGTATGCTACATCTTGCTTGTCCTATGTTTCTCTGTCTGTATGCTACGTCTTGCTTGTTCTATGTTGCTCTGTCTGTATGCTATGTCTTGCTTGTTCTATGTTGCTCTGTCTGTATGCTACGTCTTGCTTGTCCTATGTTGCTATGTCTGTATGCTATGTCTTGTTCTATGTTGCTATTGTCTATATTGTAATTGTTTTTAATAACCTGCCCAGGGACTGCGGTTGAAAATTAGCCGGCTGGCTAAAACCGTCACTTTTACTGAAACGTTGATTAATGTGCACTGTCCCTGTAAAAATAAAATAAACTCAAACTCAGCCCTCCACCTCCAAATCGATCCGCTCCAGAGTACAGGCCTCGGTGTAACGCTCATTCCTTCAACGATAACACGAATCCGACCATCCCCCCTGGTGAGACAAAACCGCGACTCGTCAGTGAAGAGCACTTTTTGCCAGTCCTATCTGGTCCAGCGGAGGTGGGTTTGTGCCCATAGGCGACGTTGTTGCCAGTGATGTCTGGTGAGGACCTGCCTAACAACAGGCCTACAAGCTCTCAGTCCAGCCTCTCTCCGCCTATTGCAGACAGTCTGAGCACTGATGGAGGGATTGTGCGTTCCTGGTGTAACTCGGGCAGTTGTTGTTACCATCCTGTACCTGTCCCGCAGGTGTGATGTTCGGATGTACCGATCCTGTGCAGGTGTTGTTACACGTGGTCTGCCACTGCGAGGACAATCAGCTGTCTGTCCTGTCTCCCTGTAGCGCTGTCTTATGCGTCTCACAGTACGGACATTGCAATTCATTGCCCTGGCCACATCTGCAGTCCTCATGCCTCCTTGCAGCATGTCTAAGGCACGTTCACGCAGATGAGCAGGGACCCTGGGCATCTTTCTTTTCGTGTTTTTCAGAGTCAGTAGAAAGGCCTCTTTAGTGTCCTAAATGTTCATAACTGTGACCTTAATTGCCTACTGCCTGTAAGCTGTTCGTGTCTTACAACCGTTCCACAGGAGCATGTTCATTAATTGTTTATGGTTCATTGAACAAGCATGGGAAACAGTGTTTAAACCCTTTACAATGAAGATCTGTGAAGTTATTTGGATTTTTACAAATTATCTTTAAAAGACAGGGTCCTGAAAAAGGGCCTTTTAATTTTTTGCTGAGTTTACATTAGCTGCAGTGTAATGTCTCCACACATCAGATAGTCCCCGTGACATTTTCCTGTAAAGAAAAAATGAGTAAAAAACCCCAAATACAATTCTATGTAGAGATAAATAGTTAAGACAGTTAGATTAAACCACTTTTAAAATGAAACACGTGGAAATGGGTGAATTAACACTCCTCAGTTAGCAGGCTCAAGCAAGCTAAAACCACATTGTTAACAAGTTGGAAATGATTTAACTTCTTTTTGATTTAACTTCTGGCCAACATCCGGTGAAATCAAAATAAAGCTTAACTTGTTGTTAATCCAGCCGCCGTGTTTGGTTTAAAAAATGCTTTACGGCGAAAGCAAACCATGCGATTATCTGAGCACGGCGCTCAGCATACAAAACATTACAAACAGTTAGCAGCCAAGTAGATTAGTCACGAAAGTCAGAAATAGCAATACAATTAATCACTTACCTTTGATGATCTTCGTATGTTTGCATTCACGAGACTCCCAGTTACACAATAAATGTTAGTTTTGTTCGATAAAGATTCTCTTTATATCCAAAAACCTCCATTTGGTTGGCGCGTTTTGTTCAGAAATCCGCAGGCTCCTGCGGTCACGACGGGCAGACGAAAATTCCAAATAGTATCCGTAAAGTTCGTAGAAACATGTTTTTTACAATCAATCCTCAGGTTGTTTTTACAATAAATAATCGATAATATTTCAACCCGACGGTAGCCTTTTCAATAGAAGAGAGAAAGAAAAGGTCTCGCTCCTGGCGCGAGCGCAAGCACAAATCTGAGGACATCTGGCTATCCACTGACGTGATGTGATCATTCTCGCTCATTTTTCAGAATAAAAGCCTGAAACTATGTCTAAAGACTGTTCACACCTTGTGTAAGCCACAGGGAAAGGAATCTGGTTGATATCCCTTTAAATGGAGGATAAGCTTGCAATGGAAAAGAGTAGTTTCAGAAAAACAGCACTTCCTGGTTGGATTTTCCTCAGGTTTTCGCCTGCAATATCAGTTCTGTTATACTCACAGACAATATTTTGACAGTTTTGGAAACTTTAGAGTGTTTTCTATCCCAATCTGCCAAATTATATGCATATTCTAGCTTCTGGGCCTGAGAAATAGGCAGTTTACTTTGGGCACGTTTTTTATCCAAACATCAAAATACTGCCCCCTAGCTTCAAGAGGTTTTAAATAAAGTGCTTCTTCTTGAGCCACTCGTTTGTTAGCTTGTCCGTGTGTTTTGGTCATTGTCATGCTGGAAAACCCATCCACGACCCTTTTTCAATGCCCTGGCTGAGGGAAGGAGGTTCTCACCCAAGATTTGACGGTACATGGCCCCGTCCATCGTCCCTTTGATGCGGTGAAGTTGTCCTGTCCCCTTAGCAGAAAAACACCCCCAAAGCATAATGTATCCACCTTCATGTTTGACGGTGGGGATGGTGTTCTTGGGGTCATAGGCAGCATTCCTCCTCCTCCAAACACGGCGAGTTGAGTTGATGCCAAAGAGCTCCATTTTGGTCTCATCTGACCACAACACTTTCACCCAGTTGTCCTCTGAATCATTCAGATGTTCATTGGCAAACTTCAGACGGGCATGTATGGGCTTTCTTGAGCAGGGGGACCTTGCGGGCGCTTCAGGATTTCAGTCCTTCACGGCGTAGTGTGTTACCAATTGTTTTCTTGGTGACTATGGTCCCAGCTGCCTTGAGATCATTGAAGAGATCCTCCCGTGTAGTTCTGGGCTGATTCCTCACCGTTCTCATGATCATTGACCAGATCCTCCCGTGTAGTTCTGGGCTGATTCCTCACCGTTCTCATGATCATTGACCAGATCCTCCCGTGTAGTTCTGGGCTGATTCCTCACCGTTCTCATGATCATTGACCAGATCCTCCCGTGTAGTTCTGGGCTGATTCCTCACCGTTCTCATGATCATTGACCAGATCCTCCCGTGTAGTTCTGGGCTGGTTCCTCACCGTTCTCATGATCATTGACCAGATCCTCCCGTGTAGTTCTGGGCTGGTTCCTCACCGTTCTCATGATCATTGACCAGATCCTCCCGTGTAGTTCTGGGCTGGTTCCTCACCGTTCTCATGATCATTGAAGAGATCCTCCCGTGTAGTTCTGGGCTGGTTCCTCACCGTTCTCATGATCATTGAAGAGATCCTCCCGTGTAGTTCTGGGCTGGTTCCTCACTGTTCTCATGATCATTGACCAGATCCTCCCGTGTAGTTCTGGGCTGATTCCTCACCGTTCTCATGATCATTGACCAGATCCTCCCGTGTAGTTCTGGGCTGGTTCCTCACCGTTCTCATGATCATTGACCAGATCCTCCCGTGTAGTTCTGGGCTGATTCCTCACCGTTCTCATGATCATTGACCAGATCCTCCCGTGTAGTTCTGGGCTGATTCCTCACCGTTCTCATGATCATTGACCAGATCCTCCCGTGTAGTTCTGGGCTGGTTCCTCACCGTTCTCATGATCATTGCAGAGATCCTCCCGTGTAGTTCTGGGCTGATTCCTCACCGTTCTCATGATCATTGAAGAGATCCTCCTGTGTAGTTCTGGGCTGATTCCTCACCGTTCTCATGATCATTGAAGAGATCCTCCTGTGTAGTTCTGGGCTGATTCCTCACCGTTCTCATGATCATTGCAGAGATCCTCCCGTGTAGTTCTGGGCTGATTCCTCACCGTTCTCATGATCATTGACCAGATCCTCCCGTGTAGTTCTGGGCTGATTCCTCACCGTTCTCATGATCAATGACCAGATCCTCCCGTGTAGTTCTGGACTGATTCCTCACCGTTCTCATGATCATTGACCAGATCCTCCCGTGTAGTTCTGGGCTGATTCCTCACCGTTCTCATGATCATTGACCAGATCCTCCCGTGTAGTTCTAGGCTGGTTCCTCACCATTCTCATGATCATTGAAGAGATCCTCCATTGTAGTTCTGGGCTGGTTCCTCACTGTTCTCATGATCACTGAAGAGATACTCCCGTGTAGTTCTGGGCTGGTTCCTCACTGTTCTCATGATCATTGACCAGATCCTCCCGTGTAGTTCTGGGCTGATTCCTCACCGTTCTCATGATCATTGACCAGATCCTCCCGTGTAGTTCTGGGCTGGTTCCTCACCGTTCTCATGATCATTGAAGAGATCCTCCCGTGTAGTTCTGGGCTGGTTCCTCACTGTTCTCATGATCATTGACCAGATCCTCCCGTGTAGTTCTGGGCTGATTCCTCACCGTTCTCATGATCATTGACCAGATCCTCCCGTGTAGTTCTGGGCTGGTTCCTCACCGTTCTCATGATCATTGACCAGATCCTCCCGTGTAGTTCTGGGCTGATTCCTCACCGTTCTCATGATCATTGACCAGATCCTCCCGTGTAGTTCTGGGCTGATTCCTCACCGTTCTCATGATCATTGACCAGATCCTCCCGTGTAGTTCTGGGCTGATTCCTCACCGTTCTCATGATCATTGACCAGATCCTCCCGTGTAGTTCTGGGCTGATTCCTCACCGTTCTCATGATCATTGACCAGATCCTCCCGTGTAGTTCTGGGCTGGTTCCTCACCGTTGTCATGATCATTGCAGAGATCCTCCCGTGTAGTTCTGGGCTGATTCCTCACCGTTCTCATGATCATTGAAGAGATCCTCCCGTGTAGTTCTGGGCTGATTCCTCACCGTTCTCATGATCATTGACCAGATCCTCCCGTGTAGTTCTGGGCTGATTCCTCACCGTTCTCATGATCATTGACCAGATCCTCCCGTGTAGTTCTGGACTGATTCCTCACTGTTCTCATGATCATTGACCAGATCCTCCCGTGTAGTTCTGGGCTGATTCCTCACCGTTCTCATGATCATTGACCAGATCCTCCCGTGTAGTTCTGAGCTGGTTCCTCACCGTTCTCATGATCATTGCAGAGATCCTCCCGTGTAGTTCTGGGCTGATTCCTCACCATTCTCATGATCATTGAAGAGATCCTCCCGTGTAGTTCTGGGCTGATTCCTCACCGTTCTCATGATCATTGCAGAGATCCTCCCGTGTAGTTCTGGGCTGATTCCTCACCGTTCTCATGATCATTGCAACTCCACGAGGTGAGATCTTGCATGGAGCCCCAGGCAGAGGGAGATTGACAGTTATTTTGTGTTTCTTCCATTTGCGAATAATCACACCAACTGTTGTCACCTTCTCACCAAGCTGCTTGGCGATGGTCTTGTAGCCCATTCCAGCCTTGTGTAGGTCTACAATCTTTTCCCTGACATCCTTGGAGAGCTCTTTGGTCTTGGCCATGGTGGAGAGTTTGGAATCTGATTGATTGATTGCTTCTGTGGACAGGTGTCTTTTATACAGGTAACAAACTGAGAGTAGGAGCACTCCCTTTAAGAGTGTGCTCCTAATCTCAGCTTGTTACCTGTATAAAAGACATCTGGGAGCCAGAAATCTTTATGATTGAGAAGGGGTCAAATACATATTTCCCTCATTAAAATGCAAATCAATTTATAACCTTTTTGACATGCGTTTTTCTGGATTATTTTGTTTTTATTCTGTCTCTCACTGTTCAAATAAACCTGCCATTAAAATTATAGACCGATCATTTCACTGTCAGTGGGCAAACGTACAATATCAGCAGGGGATCAAATACTTTTTTCCCTCAAAAATCCTGAAAATCCCATTGTATGATTTTTAAGTAATTCATTTGCATTTTATTGCATGACATAAGGATTTGATACATCAGAACTTTACCAAAAGTGGATGTAGTGGCTGTACCAAACTAGGAATGTCTTTCCCCTGTATGTTTACCATAATGGTCTACTTTCCCATGTATGTTTACCATAATGGTCTACTTTCCCCTGTATGTTTACCATAATGGTCTACTTTCCCCTGTATGTTTACCATAATGGTCTACTTTCCCCTGTATGTTTACCATAATGGTCTACTTTCCCCTGAATGTTTACCATAATGGTCTACTTTCCCCTGAATGTTTACCATAATGGTCTACTTTCCCCTGAATATTTACCATAATGGTCTACTTTCCCCTGTATGTTTACCATAATGGTCTACTTTCCCCTGAATGTTTACCATAATGGTCTACTTTCCCCTGTATGTTTACCATAATGGTCTACTTTCCCCTGAATGTTTACCATAATGGTCTACTTTCCCCTGAATGTTTACCATAATGGTCTACTTTCCCCTGTATGTTTACCATAATGGTCTACTTTCCCCTGTATGTTTACCATAATGGTCTACTTTCCCCTGAATGTTTACCATAATGGTCTACTTTCCCCTGAATGTTTACCATAAAGGTCTACTTTCCCCTGAATGTTTACCATAATGGTCTACCATAATGGTCTACTTTCCCCTGTATGTTTACCATAATGGTCTACTTTCCACTGAATGTTTACCATAATGGTCTACCATAATGGTCTACTTTCCCCTGAATGTTTACCATAATGGTCTACTTTCCCCTGAATGTTTACCATAATGGTCTACCATAATGGTCTACTTTCCCCTGTATGTTTACAATAATGGTCTACTTTCCACTGAATGTTTACCATAATGGTCTACTTTCCCCTGAATGTTTACCATAATGGTCTACCATAATGGTCTACTTTCCCCTGAATGTTTACCATAATGGTCTACTTTCCCCTGAATGTTTACCATAATGGTCTACTTTCCCCTGAATGTCTACCATAATGGTCTACTTTCCCCTGAATGTTTACCATAATGGTCTACTTTCCCCTGAATGTTTACCATAATGTTCTACTTTCCCCTGAATGTTTACCATAATGGTCTACTTTCCCCTGTATGTTTACCATAATGGTCTACTTTCCCCTGTATGTTTACCATAATGGTCTACTTTCCCCTGTATGTTTACCATAATGGTCTACTTTCCCCTGTATGTTTACCATAATGGTCTACTTTCCCCTGTATGTTTACCATAATGGTCTACTTACCCCTGAATGTTTACCATAATGGTCTACTTTCCCCTGTATGTTTACCATAATGGTCTACTTTCCCCTGAATGTTTACCATAATGGTCTACTTTCCCCTGTATGTTTACCATAATGGTCTACTTTCCCCTGAATGTTTTCCATAATGGTCTACTTTCCCCTGTATGTTTACCATAATGGTCTACTTTCCCCTGAATGTTTTCCATAATGGTCTACTTTCCCCTGTATGTTTACCATAATGGTCTACTTTCCCCTGTATGTTTACCATAATGGTCTACTTTCCCCTGAATGTTTACCATAATGGTCTACTTTCCCCTGTATGTTTACCATAATGGTCTACTTTCCCCTGTATGTTTACCATAATGGTCTACTTTCCCCTGTATGTTTACCATAATGGTCTACTTTCCCCTGAATGTTTACCACAATGATCTACTTTCCCCTGAATGTTTACCATAATGGTCTACTTTCCCCTGAATGTTTACCATAATGGTCTACTTTCCCCTGAATGTTTACCATAATGGTCTACTTTCCCCTGTATGTTTACCATAATGGTCTACTTTCCCCTGTATGTTTACCATAATGGTCTACTTTCCCCTGTATGTTTACCATAATGGTCTACTTTCCCCTGTATGTTTACCATAATGGTCTACTTTCCCCTGTATGTTTACCATAATGGTCTACTTTCCCCTGTATGTTTACCATAATGGTCTACTTTCCCCTGTATGTTTACCATAATGGTCTACTTTCCCCTGAATGTTTACCATAATGGTCTACTTTCCCCTGAATGTTTACCACAATGATCTACTTTCCCCTGAATGTTTACCATAATGGTCTATTTTCCCCTGTATGTTTACCATAATGGTCTACTTTCCCCTGAATGTTTACCATAATGGTCTACTTTCCCCTGAATGTCTACCACAATGGTCTACTTTCCCCTGAATGTTTACCACAATGGTCTACTTTCCCCTGAATGTTTACCACAATGATCTACTTTCCCCTGAATGTTTACCATAATGGTCTATTTTCCCCTGTATGTTTACCATAATGGTCTACTTTCCCCTGAATGTCTACCATAATGGTCTACTTTCCCCTGAATGTTTACCATAATGGTCTACTTTCCCCTGAATATTTACCATAATGGTCTACTTTCCCCTGAATGTTTACCATACTGGTCTACTTTCCCCTGAATGTTTACCATAATGGTCTACTTTCCCCTGAATGTTTACCATAATGGTCTACTTTCCCCTGAATATTTACCATAATGGTCTACTTTCCCCTGAATGTTTACCATAATGGTCTACTTTCCCCTGTATGTTTACCATAATGGATCTACTTTCCCCTGAATGTTTACCATAATGGTCTACTTTCCCCTGAATGTTTACCATAATGGTCTACTTTCCCCTGAATGTTTACCATAATGGTCTACTTTCCACTGAATGTTTACCATAATGGTCTACCATAATGGTCTACTTTCCCCTGAATGTTTACCATAATGGTCTAACTTTCCCCATGAATGTTTACCATTAATGGTCTACCATAATGGTCTACTTTCCCCTGTATGTTTACAATAATGGTCTACTTTCCACTGAATGTTTACATAATGGTCTACTTTCCCCTGAATGTTTACCATAATGGTCTACCATAATGGTCTACTTTCCCCTGAATGTTTACCATAATGGTCTACTTTCCCCTGAATGTTTACCATAATGGTCTACTTTCCCCTGAATGTCTACCATAATGGTCTACTTTCCCCTGAATGTTTACCATAATGGTCTACTTTCCCCTGAATGTTTACCATAATGGTCTACTTTCCCCTGAATGTTTACCATAATGGTCTACTTTCCCCTGTATGTTTACCATAATGGTCTACTTTCCCCTGTATGTTTACCATAATGGTCTACTTCCCCTGAATGTTTACCATAATGGTCCTACTTTCCCCTGAATGTTTACCATAATGGTCTACTTTCCCCTGTATGTTTACCATATGGTCTACTTCCCCTGTATGTTTACCACAATGGTCTACTTTCCCCTGTATGTTTACCACAATGGTCTACTTTCCCCACAATGTCTACTTTCCCCCTGTATGTTTACCACAATGGTCTACTTCTCCCCTGAATGTTTACATAATGGTCTACTTTCCCCTGTATGTTTACCATAATGGTCTACTTTCCCCTGTATGTTTACCATAATGGTCTACTTCCCCTGTATGTTTACCATAATGGTCTACTTTCCCCTGTAATGTTTACCATAATGGTCTACTTTCCCCTGAATGTTTACCATAATGGTCTACTTTCCCCTGTATGTTACCATAATGGTCTACTTTCCCCTGTATGTTTACCATAATGGTCTACTTTCCCCTGAATGTTTACCATAATGGTCTACTTTCCCCTGTATGTTTACCATAATGTTCTACTTTCCCCTGTATGTTTACCATAATGTTCTACTTTCCCCTGTATGTTTACCATAATGGTCTACTTTCCCCTGAATGTTTACCATAATGGTCTACTTTCCCCTGTATGTTTACCATAATGTTCTACTTTCCCCTGTATGTTTACCATAATGGTCTACTTTCCCCTGAATGTTTACCATAATGGTCTACTTTCCCCTGAATGTCTACCATAATGGTCTACTTTCCCCTGAATGTTTACCATAATTGTCTACTTTCCCCTGAATGTTTACCACAATGGTCTACTTTCCCCTGTATGTTTACCACAATGGTCTACTTTCCCCTGTATGTTTACCATAATGGTCTACTTTCCCCTGAATGTTTACCATAATGGTCTACTTTCCCATGACTGTTTACCATAATGATCTACTTTCCCCTGTATGTTTACCATAATGGTCTACTTTCCCCTGTATGTTTACCATAATGGTCTACCATAATGGTCTACTTTCCCATGACTGTTTACCATAATGATCTACTTTCCCCTGTATGTTTACCATAATGGTCTACTTTCCCCTGTATGTTTACCATAATGGTCTACTTACCCCTGAATGTTTAGCATAATGGTCTACTTTCCCCTGAATGTTTACCATAATGGTCTACTTTCCCCTGTATGTTTACCATAATGGTCTACTTTCCCCTGTATGTTTACCATAATGGTCTACTTTCCCCTGAATGTCTACCATAATGGTCTACTTTCCCCTGAATGTTTACCATAATGGTCTACTTTCCCCTGAATGTTTACCATAATGGTCTACTTTCCCCTGAATGTTTACCATAATGGTCTACTTTCCCCTGAATGTTTACCATAATGGTCTACTTTCCCCTGTATGTTTACCATAATGGTCTACTTTCCCATGACTGTTTACATAATGATCTACTTTCCCCGATGTTACCATAATGTCTACTTTTCCCCTAGTTTAGCCATACTGGTCTACTTTCCCCTGTATGTTTACCATAATGGTCTACTTTCCCCTGTATGTTTACCATAATGGTCTACTTTCCCCTGTATGTTTACCATAATGG
Source organism: Salvelinus namaycush (assembly GCF_016432855.1). NCBI lineage: Eukaryota > Metazoa > Chordata > Actinopteri > Salmoniformes > Salmonidae > Salvelinus > Salvelinus namaycush. The sequence continues at coordinate 64,407 of NW_024057807.1, read as the reverse complement.
TCTACTTTCCCCTGTATGTTTACCATAATGGTCTACTTTCCCCTGTATGTTTACCATAATGGTCTACCATAATGGTCTACTTTCCCCTGTATGTTTACCATAATGGTCTACTTTCCCCTGAATGTTTACCATAATGGTCTACTTTCCCCTGAATGTTTACCACAATGGTCTACTTTCCCCTGAATGTTTACCATAATGGTCTACTTTCCCCTGAATGTTTACCATAATGGTCTACTTTTCCCCTGAATGTTTACCATAATGGTCTACTTTCCCCTGAATGTTTACCATAATGGTCTACTTTCCCCTGAATGTTTACCATAATGGTCTACTTTCCCCTGAATGTTTACCACAATGGTCTACTTTCCCCTGAATGTTTACCACAATGATCTACTTTCCCCTGAATGTTCTTTTTTTGGAAAAGTAAAGAAATTCCTGCTACATCCATGTTGTGTTCAGCCTGAGGACTAACCGACCCTAACCAGCCTGAGGACTAACCGACCCTAACCAGCCTGAGGACTAACCGACCCTAACCAGCCTGAGGACTAACCGACCCTAACCAGCCTGAGGACTAACCGACCCTAACCAGCCTGAGGACTAACCGACCCTAACCAGCCTGAGGACTAACCGACCCGACCTCGCCCTGAGACTAACCGACCTGACCTGCCTGAGAACTAACCGACCCTAACCGGCCTGAGGGACTAACCGACCCTAACCGGCCTGAGGAACTAAACGAACCTGACCGGCCTGAGGACTAACCGACCCTAACGGCCTAGGATAACCGACCCTAAACGGCTGAGACTACGACCCAACCGGCCTGAGGACTAAAGACCCCTGACCTGCCTGAGAACTAAACGAACTAACCGGCCTGAGGACTAACCGACCCTAACCTGGCCTGAGGACTAACCGAACCTGAACCGGCCTGAGGACTAAACGACCCTAACCGGCCTGAGGACTAACCGACCCTGACCTGCCTGAGGACTAACCGAACCTAACCGGCTCTGAGGACTAACCGACCCTACCGGCTGAGGACTAAACGACCCTAACCGGCCTGAGAACTAACCGACCCAACGGCCTGAGGACTAACGACCCCTGACCTGCCTGAGACTAACCGACCCTAACCGGCCTGAGAACTAACCGACCCTAACCGGCCTGAGGACTAACCGACCCTAACCGGCCTGAGAACTAACCGACCCTAACCGGCCTGAGGACTAACCGACCCTAACCGGCCTGAGGACTAACCGACCCTAACCGGCCTGAGGACTAACCGACCCTAACCGGCCTGAGGACTAACCGACCCTAACCGGCCTGAGGACTAACCGACCCTAACCGGCCTGAGGACTAACCGACCCTAACCGGCCTGAGGACTAACCGACCCTGACCTGCCTGAGAACTAACCGACCCTAACCGGCCTGAGGACTAACCGACCCTAACCGGCCTGAGGACTAACCGAACCTGACCGGCCTGAGGACTAACCGACCCTAACCGGCCTGAGGACTAACCGACCCTGACCTGCCTGAGGACTAACCGAGGCGCCTAACCGGGGCTGAGGACTAACCACCCTGACCTGCTGAGGACTAACCGACCTAACCGGCCTGAGAAACTAACCGACCCTAACCGGGCTGGACTACCGACCTGACCTGCCTGAGACTAACCGACCCTAACCGCCGAGAACTAACCGAAGCGCCTACGACCGCCTGAGACTACCCGACCCTAAACCGGCCTGAGAACTAACCGACCCTAACCGGCCTGGAGGACTAACCGACCCAGACCGTCCTGAGGGTAATAACCGACCCTAACCGGCCTGAGGACTAACCGACCCTTAACCGGCCGGCCTGAGTACTAACCGGTACCCTAACCGGCCTGATAGGACTAAACCGACCCTAACCGGCTGAGGACTAACCGACCCTGCCCGGCCCTGAGGACTACCGGACCACTAACCGGCCTGAGGACTAACCGACCCTAACCGCCCTGAGGACTAAACCGAACCTCACCGGTCCTGAGGACTAAGGCCGAACCCTAACCGGGCCTGAGGACTTACCGACCCTGACGCTTCCTGAGGACTAACCGAGCCCTGACCTGCCTGTAGACTAACCGACCCTAACGGCCTGAGGACTAACCGACCCTAACCGGCCTGAGAACTAACCGACCCTAACCGGCCTGAGAACTAACCGACCCTGACCTGCCTGAGGACTAACCGACCCTAACCGGCCTGAGAACTAACCGACCCTAACCGGCCTGAGAACTAACCGACCCTGACCTGCCTGAGAACTAACCGACCCTAACCGGCCTGAGGACTAACCGACCCTGACCTGCCTGAGGACTAACCGACCCTGACCTGCCTGAGAACTAACCGACCCTAACCGGCCTGAGAACTAACCGACCCTGACCTGCCTGAGGACTAACCGACCCTAACCGGCCTGAGGACTAACCGACCCTAACCGGCCTGAGGACTAACCGACCCTAACCGGCCTGAGGACTAACCGACCCTAACCGGCCTGAGGACTAACCGACCCTAACCGGCCTGAGGACTAACCGACCCTAACCGGCCTGAGGACTAACCGACCCTAACCGGCCTGAGGACTAACCGACCCTGACCAGAGCGTTCTACAGTCTGTTAACTCTCTGTAGGTTGTTACAGCGTTCTTCAAGTCATCGTGGAGACACTTCCTTCTCTACTGATGTGCTCCACATATGAAGCAACACAACATTCAGACTGGAACACAGAAGACATCCTGAAGATGTGACATGTTCTGATATTTGTATAAAATGTTTAACAATTAAACTAAGCTACTGACAAACTAATGGTGTTCATGCCTTTTCATTGACTTGAAGGCTGTATGTATCATCACTCTGTGTGGCCATTTCATTTGACATTTAGAAAAGCTATCCTGTAGAAATCAAGGCAGCAGAATGAGATTATTATCAGTTTATTTGTATATTTACAGGGACAGTGTACATTAATCAACATTTCAGTAAATGTGCTGGTTTTAGCCAGCTGGCTAATTTTCATCTGCAGTTCCACATTTGGATGTAGAATAATTAAATCATTCCATGATTATAAACCATATGATGGCAGGAAGCAAACGAACCATGTTACAGTGCATTACATTATAATGTATATGATTTTAACTGAAAGACAAACGGTGGCGGTGAATCAGAGGTCAGGGGTGACAGGAGATCAGGGGTCATTCAGAAAGTATTCAGACCCCTTCCCTTTTTCCACATTTGTTGCCTTATTCTGAAATGGATTAAAAAAATAACTTAAATGAGCTCGATCTACACACATTACCCCATAGTGACAAATCAAAAACAGGTTTTTGAAATTTTTGCTAAACAATTTACAAATAAAACAGAAATATCACATTTACATAAGTATTCAGACCCTTTGCTATGAGACTCAAAATTGAGCTCAGGTGCATCCCGTTTCCATTGATCATCCTTGAGATGTTTCTACAACTTGACTGGAGTCCACCTGGGGAAAATTCAATTGATTGGACATGATTTGGAAAGGCACACACCTGTCTATATAAAGGTCCCACAGTTGACAGCGCATGTCAGAGCAAAAACCAAGCCATGAGGTCAAAGGAATTGTCCGTAGAGCTCTGAGACAGGATTGTGTCGAGGCACAGATCTGGGGAAGGGTACAAAAACATTTCTGCAGCATTGAAGGTCCCCAAGAACACAGTGGCCTCCATCATTCTTAAATGGAAGACGTTTGGAAGCACCAAGACTCTTCCTAGAACTGGCCGCCCGGCCAAACTGAGCAATTGGGGGAGAAGGGCCTTGGTCAGGGAGATGACCAAGAACCCGATGGTCACTCTGACAGAGCTCCAGAGTTCCTCTGTGGAGATGGGAGAACCTTCCCGAAGGACAACCATCTCTGCAGCACTCCACCAATCAGTCCTTTATGGTAGAGTGGCCAGACGGAAGCCACTCCTCAGTAAAAGGCACATGACAGCCTGCTTGGAGTTTGACAAAAGGCACCTAAAGGACACCCAGACCATGAGGAACAAGAATGTCTGGTCTGATGAAACCAAGATTGAATTCTTTGGCCTGAATGCCAAGCGTCACGTCTGGAGGAAACCTGGCTCCATCCCTACGGTGAAGCATGGTGGTGGCAGCATCATGCTGTGGGGATATTTTTCAGCGGCAGGGACTGGGAGACTAGTCAGGATCGAGGGAAAGATGAACAGAACAAAGTACAGAGAGATCCTTGATGAAAACCTGCTCCAGAGCGCTCAGGACCTCAGACTGGGGCGAAGGTTCACCTTCCAACAGGACAACGACCCTAAGCACACAGCCAAGACAACGCAGGAGTGGCTTCGGGACAAGTCTCTGAATGTCCTGGAGTGGCCGAGCCAGAGCCCGGACTTGAACCCGATCGAACATCTCTGGAGAGAGCTGAAAATAGCTGAGCAGAGACGCTCCCCATCCAACCTGACAGAGCTTGAGAGGATCTGCAGAGAAGAATGGGAGAAACTCCCCAAATACAGATGTGCCAAGCTTGTAGCGTCATACCCAAGAAGACGCAAGGCTGTAATCGCTGCCAAAGGTGCTTCAACAAAGTACTGAGTAAAGGGTCTGAATACTTATGTAAAACGGGATCATTGTTTGTTTTTTTAAGAACGTTTTTCCTTTGTCATTATGGGGTATTGTGATGTCATTATGGGGTATTGTGATGTCATTATGGGGTATTGTGATGTCATTATGGGGTATTGTGATGTCATTATGGGGTATTGTGATGTCATTATGGGGTATTGTGATGTCATTATGGGGTATTGTGATGTCATTATGGGGTATTGTGATGTCATTATGGGGTATTGTGATGTCATTATGGGGTATTGTGATGTCATTATGGGGTATTGTGTGTAGATTGATGAGGGAAACAACAACAATGTAATCCATTTTAGTTCTACTCATTTCTGTCAGAACGTTAAGCCTTTCCAACTGGTCCCACGGTCAAGCTCAGCTCTGTACAGTACTACTGCAGTACTACAAGAGCAAAACTAAAGTACTGCACTCCTGAGTCAAGGCCAGGGGGCTGAACCAGAAACCAGGCTGTGGACGAGAGGCTGAGCGGAAGCACCCTATCAGAATTAGGGAAGAGTCAGCCTATCATAGCAGAGGAGGGGAAGGAGTAACCTATCAGAGAAGAGGGATCTGGTTATATAACGTCATTAAATATTATCTATTGATTTGTAACAGGCTCGTTAGTGCAATCAATCTTTTTTTAAATCTAATTTCCTGTAACAACTGAACAGAGAGACATTGTAACTGTGTCTGGACAATAACTAAACAAGCAGGCCATCACAGCAGAATGTGTATAGAACAGGAGAGATACACCTGTAATGTACCATGTCCTGATCTCCATGGTAATAAGACATTACAGGTGTAGTGTAGTAGCACTAGGTATGTAGGTAGGTACAGACTGATCCTGACAGGGTAACTACACAGAGACATTACAGGTGTAGTTTAGTAGCACTAGGTATGTAGGTAGGTACAGACTGATCCTGACAGGGTAACTACACAGAGACAGAGACATTACATGTACCAATAGAGGGGTGTGAACAGGGTGTCATGAAGAGTGCTGTACCAATAGAGGGGTGTGAACAGGGTGTCATGAAGAGTGCTGTGCCAATAGAGGGGTGTGAACAGGGTGTCATGAAGAGTGCTGTGCCAATAGAGGGGTGTGAACAGGGTGTCATGAAGAGTGCTGTACCAATAGAGGGGTGTGAACAGGGTGTCATGAAGAGTGCTGTGCCAATAGAGGGGTGTGAACAGGGTGTCATGAAGAGTGCTGTACCAATAGAGAATAACTAAACAAGGAGGGGGGGGGGGGATGTTCTCCAATGCTGGAAGGGGGGGGGGGGGATGTTCTCCAATGCTGGAAGGGGGGGGGGGGATGTTCTCCAATGCTGGAAGGGGGGGGGGGGGATGTTCTCCAATGCTGGAAGGGGGGGGGGGGGATGTTCTCCAATGCTGGAAGGGGGGGGAGGGGGGATGTTCTCCAATGCTGGAACGGGGGGGGGATGTTCTCCAATGCTGGAAGGGGGGGGGGGGGATGTTCTCCAATGCTGGAAGGGGGGGGGGGGGGGATGTACTCCAATGCTGGAAGGGGGGGGGGGGATGTACTCCAATGCTGGAAGGGGGGGGGGGGGGGGATGTTCTCCAATGCTGGAAGGGGGGGGGGGGGGGATGTTCTCCAATGCTGGAAGGGGGGCCAGAGTAAACACGTTTGGTAAACCCTGCTCCAGATCATCAGTCTGTTTGTTAGGCTTGTAGACCCCTGGATGAGAGGGCCATGTCTGGAGAACAGTATGGAGGACAGCTGTTTGTTAGGCTTGTAGACCCCTGGATGAGAGGACCATGACTGGAGGACAGTATGGAGGACAGCTGTTTGTTAGGCTTGTAGACCCCTGGATGAGAGGACCATGACTGGAGGACAGCTGTTTGTTAGGCTTGTAGACCCCTGGATGAGAGGGCCATGTCTGGAGGACAGCTGTTTGTTAGGCTTGTAGACCCCTGGATGAGAGGGCCATGTCTGGAGGACAGTATGGAGGACAGCTGTTTGTTAGGCTTGTAGACCCCTGGATGAGAGGGCCATGTCTGGAGGACAGCTGTTTGTTAGGCTTGTAGACCCCTGGATGAGAGGGCCATGTCTGGAGGACAGCTGTTTGTTAGGCTTGTAGACCCCTGGATGAGAGGGCCATGTCTGGAGGACAGTATGGAGGACAGCTGTTTGTTAGGCTTGTAGACCCCTGGATGAGAGGACCATGACTGGAGGACAGTATGGAGGACAGCTGTTTGTTAGGCTTGTAGACCCCTGGATGAGAGGACCATGACTGGAGGACAGCTGTTTGTTAGGCTTGTAGACCCCTGGATGAGAGGACCATGTCTGGAGGACAGT